>NW_027513459.1:0-189310 GCF_048772815.1 Callospermophilus lateralis
GTCTGCAGGAGAATGCACCAACCAGGCTTATATCCCACATGACTTTCCCCCTTGTCCATAGCAACCTGATTCTAAACATTGCCCTGAATCCTGTCCATATGACAAGATGCCTTTACATACAAGGGTCTGCTGGCTGCACCATGTCAGTCACAAGCCATTTGGAAGCCAATGGAAGATCCACATGGCCCCACCACAGTTGTTTTATTACACACCTGCCCACCACTGCTGTAGGCCCACTCCTCAGCAGGCTCCAACTTCCTGGTATCTCTGTTCTGAACCATTTTCATGAAAACCAGTCAATCAAAGCACTGTCTTGTAATCTCATGATCAGCCACAGGATATCCAAAGATTCTCCAGTGCCACCTGGTCATGGGAAGTTTCAAAATTTCTTGGTACTTTATCTAGCCATTTTTCAAGGTTGAAGTTGGAGGCACTGTGTGTTTCATTTCATTCTGGAACTATTACATGGTTAGGAAGCTCATTTCAATGAAATCTCTGGAGAAGTCTCACAGGCAAGGCTTCCCAAACAGTGGCCAAATGATCACATGAATCCAGGCCCATTAGGATCTACATTGTGACATCCATGTGTGTTTTGACTCTCATATATGGCTGCCAAGTCTTTCAGAATAAAATCATGTGGTAACCTGGCTGAGATTCCCAGTGCTCTGTGAACAGCCACCCTGGGCCTAGATCTCATTTTCCAAGGGTGACTCTCATGTGAATCCTCCTAAAATCCCAACACCATTCATGGCAATACTTCTCTGAGGTGAGGTCCACAACTCAGTCTCTAAGGGGAATCACAACAGAGTTCAAGCCAAGGTGGACCCAGTCATCCCTTCCAATGCCCACACATGACCACAATTAAAACCAAAACACTCCCACATGGCCCTCATCTTCTTCCATATGGACACTCATCATTACCTCTGGCTTGAGGTTTCCATGAGGGGCACAGCCCAAGACAGTGTCCAAAATAACCTCCATTGCCCCTCATTTGCCTAAAGTCAGGGTGGCCTGGACATTCGTCCGGGGAACCAGGAGTGAGCAAATAGGCCTGCTGTTAATATTGCTTTGCTCCTTCATTTTGAGGCCTACTGACTGTCAGGTATAGATTCTTTATGTGATTTGCATTCTGGAGAAAACCCAAGCACCTATGGGATAGCCTCTAAAGGGCTTTGAAGAACTCATTTGATCCAAAGGTTCCTATTCTCACTTGAAGGAGGTAAGGAACCTTACAGGGGAAGGCGAGAGACTTCTTCCATAATGACTGCTCTTTTGGCCAATTTAGTTTTGGATGCAAACATGGGATTTTCTTTACATCCATCATGTGCTGAGAATCTAAGCCAAAGCCTAACACAGGACCTAGAGCCTGATTCAGACATATCCCTTTCCAATGCAATTAAGCAAAGAGTCACAGGTGATCCCCATTGATTTCCATTAGAAAACTGTTTTCTTTAGGCTTCCCAAAGGGGTGGCCAGAGGCAAAAAGCTTCCTGACATTGAGGGCAACAGAACAATAGGTACCAAAGCAGTATTTCTCCACTGAGACTTTCCTGATCACACTGATATCTAAGTTTTCTGAGATGCTTGCCATTCCCTTCAGCTATCCAGTACATGGCCATGTCACAGAGCTTGGTGGTGGTACACATCTTGGACACAAAACCATGAGCCTATTCTGGAAAGTGGCCAGAAATCAGAAAGAAAACAGGAACTTAGGAAGATATCAGGGGTTGCCCATCGATAATGCAAGCCACAGTCCATTCATAAATGGGAAGTATGAATCCGGGGAAGCTTTCTACTAGACAGGACACATCCATTGAAGCATTCTCTTTTCTAATGTCTACAACCACGGACACAGTGGGATACACAGACCCAGAAACACTTGCCTTTTCAAACGACTTACTAGAATCAATTAACTCCAAACCAAACAAACTGCCTTTCTTACCTATTCTCAGAACATGAGACAAAACCACAAACCCACATCCACACCCACAAATGCACCTCCTTCCCCCAAGTAGGTCTGTGACTATCCGGAGTGTCCTCTGACTGGTGGGCCATACTATGTTTCCATGAAATGGCCTGTTCTGTCTCAGATCTGTTCTCCTTGTCCAACTCTGTGATGTTGACAGGAGCCAGCGGTGAGCCACAACCTGGTTTCTCAGGAAAGGGCCCTCTTCAGAGCTTTACTCGCATTTGGCCATCCTCACATCAGTAGGTACCAAGAAAGACTGACTCTGTCCTTGGTAAATCCAAACAAGTGAGATCACTGGGACTGGGACTGGGACTGGCTCTGGGTGCCTGGCTTCCTGGACCACATGTTCAGAGATTTCGAACACCAAGGAAATGACGTGAGGTCACTTCCTTCAGGAACTGAATGAGGTCACTGCCTTGGCAAACACATTGTCCTAATAGTTGCTTCCAAAGGCCCCATTAGATGGAGGCTGCCCCTAGTTCCTGTGACACTTTCACAAGTTAGAATGGTATATCATCCATAGGCACTCCAGAACAGCTCTCCACACTGGCCTGTTTTGGTCCATCTTCTCTACACTAAGAAGAGAGAGGCAGATTCAGACACATCCCTTCATCCTGACCAGGTCGTTGGCCATGGAAGGTGACTCTTACTCTCTCAGGTCTTTCATAGCTGCCTACATCTTCTACAGGGATCATTTCTGCATGGACGTTTGAGGTTCTCAGCAGGTGGAAGATCCCCTAAATTCCTGTATTGTAAGACCAACTCTTTCCCTGCTCTTCTGTAAAGTTAGATTGAGGGAACAGTGTATGGTTAGGGTTAATAATATGTTCGATTTGGGTTAGGAATTGTTCTGCTGTATGAATAATGTTATTGGGAACCTGCGATATTTATAAGACTATAGAGGTGAAATATAAGTATGAAAACAGAAATCTAGGAACGATTGGAAGCCCAGAAGGTCATTGGGCACTTGATTGGTATACTTAGCTTTGAATTACATTCTGCACAGATGTTTCAGTTAAATAGATAATCATGGTAATAGGACCTTGTACATTGGATCATTGAATATAGAAGAGAACATCCACTCAAACTGGGATAGTTGGTAGGATAAGGAAGATAGTTGGTAGGTTTCAAAAGAAGACTGAGTAAAGCATTTGGACCAAAAGTTCTTTAGCAATAGGGATTCAGTGAGAGAGTGAATGTCAATGTCAGCACATGTGAAGAGTCATTCACAATGATGAACTGGAGAAAAGGTGTAGGAAAGCATTTATCAATAGAGACATTAGGAAATCAGGCAAAGTTCAAAGTGTGTGATAGGAAAATACATTTTTAACAGGGTTGAGGTTGAATATATAATGTTAGGAAGAAACAAATATGTAGTCACCAATAGCAATGATATTTGAGAGTGTTAGGGAACAAGGACATGGATGATGTTAGTAATACATGGTCACATTCAATTTAGGCTTTGGTACAATCATAAGTGTGACCCTTGTATTTTGTGTCTGGAATATTACTGAGATAAATATATATGTATATCAGGTGAGTAGAAAATTCATGAAGAATATATATATCATCTACAGATCCAAAAATATTCATTTTACTTAACATGGATATATAGGTGAAATATAAGTATAAAAACAGAAATCTAAGTAAGATTTGAAGCTCAGAAGTGCATTGGGAAATTGATTGGGATACATAGCATTGAATTACGTTCTGCATACATATCTCAGATAAATCGATAAACAATGGCATATGACATTGTACCTTAGATGATTGAATGTAGAAGAGAACATCTAATCAAAAAGGGATAGTCGATAGAATCAGGAAGATATTCAGTATGCCTTGGAAGAAGAGTGAGTATAGGATTTGGACCAAAGTTCATTGGCAATAGTGTTTCGGTTAGAGAGTGAATGTCAATGTCAGCACATTTGAAGGGTCAGTCACAATGTTGAACTGGGGAAAATATGTAGGAAAGCAGATATCAATAGAGACATTAGGAAATCAGGCAAAGTATAAAGTGAGTAAAAGAAAATAGACATTTTCAACAGTTTTGAGATTGAATATATAATTTTAGGAAGAAACAAATATGTAGTCACCAATAGGATTGACATTTGAGAGCATTAGGCAACCTGGACATGGATGTTTTTAGTAATCCATGTTCAGTTCCCTTTTAGGCTTTGGTACAATCATACGTGTGACTTTTGCATTTTGTGTCCTGAATATTACTATGATAACATGCATATGTAGAATCAGTTGACATGAGTATTTCTTCCACCATTTCTGGGAGCAATATTTTGAAGACGTATAAATTAGTATTGGGTGTACAAAGAGGTGTACCCTGTGTCTATCAATATAGAGGTAATGCATGAATAGACCATACTGTGACCAAATAATATAACTGGTTCCACTTTAAATAATGGATTTAATGGATACCTTTAACTAAGTAAGAAATCTTATATTGATATACAATCATTCTTTCTCACCACTTATACATGTAATGGTAATATTAGGGTTATGGTTTATCATGACGGGTGTGTGAGTTTTGCTTCAAAAGTGATAATGGAAATCGAAAATAATGTGTTTGGAAAAAAGTCTCATGAAAAGAGCAGTCAAGAAACATGGAGGAATACATGTGTTCTGTAGCAGGAAGTGATTGAAAGTAAAAAAAATGCGTATAAATTATCTAAATTGTGGATGAAATATGCATTCTATTATGTGCATAAACTGGAGAAATAGTAATATACCAGTGTTGAATAAAAATGAACGTCAAAATACACATTATATCCCATAGGAATATTCTTGCATTGATGTTAAACTGGGTCAGTTACTGTAGAAATATTAGAATTTTTTTGGTGTTATAATACAATTTATTTTAGCACTAGCATGCCACAGAAGGTAGAGGGAAGAGCAATGGATTTTCAGTTATAGCATTAATTATCTAACATTAAATGACTACTTTGGGGAGTGTAGAAATTACATAAGGCTATATAACATTTTTTTTTATTTAACATTCATAAAACCTTGGAATTATGGTAATATTTCTAGTTTTTTATTTTTTATTTTTTCAGTTTGTGATAGACCTTCATTTTATTTATTTGTATCTGGTGCTGAGAATATAACCCAGTGCCTCACAAATGGTAGACAAGCATGATACCACTGAGCCACAAACCCAGCCCCTCCACTTTTATCTTATCATCAAACACTCCTCTCCCTCTTCTTTTCACACTTTCTTCCTCATTTTCTTCCTTCTTTCTCTTCCTTTATCATTATCCCTCCATATGTATTTTTCTCTCATGTCATTACAAACAGTAGTATGCTATGAAATTCACATTTAAGACAGTTTTTTATAGTCATTCTTTTTTCTTGAGAAAATTTAAAAATTATAATCACCTGATAGATATATTACAATACATTAATTATACATATTATCTATATTCATGCATATGTATTACATATGTTATATATATATGTATATATATATATGTATATATATATATATAAATATATATATATATATTTAAAAGTACTTTGATTAGCCTGTTTGAAATAATATAGACAAAATCTTTCTTAATTCTCAAGTCTTCCAGAATTAACATCTTACAGTGAAAATCAAATAAACATATTTAAGTAAAAGGGTATCATTCTTATTTATCAATACTGTGTCCATTATATTACTGTGATAAAATGTATATGTACATCAGGTGACATGAGTATTTCTTCCACCATTTTGGGGAGCAAAATTTTGAAAACTTATAAATTAGTACTGAGGATACAAATTGTTGTAACCTGTGTTGATGAATCTAGAGATGATGCATGAATAGACAATATTGTGAATAAATTATATAACTATTTCCAACTTTAAATAATGGATTGAATTGATATCTGAAAATATATAGTAAATCTTATATTGATATACATACATTCATTCCAACCAGTTATATATCTAATGGTAATATTAGGGTTACGGTTTATCATGAAGAGTGTGAGTTTTGCTTCAAAAATGATTATGGAATCGAAAATAATGTGTTTAGAAAGAAGTCTAGTGAATAGACCATAAAGAAACATGGAGTAATATATGTGTTATCAAGGAGAAAGTGATTGAAATTGAGCCAAATGTCTATAAATTTGTGTACTTGTGGATGTAATATATATCCTATGATTTCCATAAACTGAAGAAATAGTAATGTGCCAGTGTTGAATAAAAATGAACTTCAAAATACACATCATGTCCCATAGGAATCTACTTGCATTGATGTTAAACTGGGTCAGTTACTGTAGAAATATTAGGATTTGTAAGCACCATTCATTGAAGTTAGTTTTCAGTACTAGGAAAGAAATATGTATTTCAGGTGGTTGAATATTTCTGAGAATAATCTTGTGAAAAGTTGATAATAAATCCACATACAGGAACATGAATGAATTTAGGGAGTGTTTAATAATACACATATGTTTCATGTTTTGAGAAAAAAAAAAAAAAAAAATATATATATATATATATATATATATATATATATATATATATATCTCATGGAGAAATATTACAAAGAAAATTTGACAAGATTTATAACACATACCCTTGATTAAGCAGAAGGCAAATCAAAGTATACACCATGCCTCCTATGGAAGGCCTGTATTTATTTTCGGTTAGGTTTCTTTTTATCCATCATATTAGGATTAGTTTTCAGATTCTAGTCGGGTATGTGTTAGTGTCAGGGATCAGTATTTAAAATGGAAAATAGGAAAATGAATCTAATGTGTATGCAAGTATGTGCTACACAAAAATCTTGCCACTCTCATCCAGAACAATTCCTTGACATTAACTTCACTCCAAGTGAGACCCAATTAGTGGTGAGTAGTTCGAAAATCTGTGATTACATATGTGGAACTGAAAATGCTCAGGAGTTCACAACATTCGATGTGTTAGAACAGTTTCCAAAAGTGAGGGAGAGGTTAAAAACTGCACAAACATGGAGCTCTGCTGGCCTAAAGACTTCTTGAGAAACTTCCTCTGAGGTTGGGCACATGAAATATATGTAGTTGTCAGAAGATTTAGCTTCTTTTGTAGTGACACCATCAAATCTGCATCTATGTGACCTGGAGAAAATGGTTCCTTATTTTCTAATGAACATGAGGAAGGAGTTCTGAATTCTCCCTTTGTAGGTAAACTGTGGTCACTGGTAGTTAAGTGTCTCCCCTTGTGGTCTGTGAAACCATTTGGTCATCATCCTCCATTTTCGTGGTGTTTCTTACTGTGGCACTGGGAGTTTGGTATTGGCTTAATGAAATACAAGTAGTTCAACAAGGACACAGTGCTGGAGGGAGTTCTGTCACGTGTGGTTGGTCAGGGTCTCCAGGAGAATGTTGAAAACAGGGGTCTATCCCACATAGCTTTCCCCCTTGACTATAGCAACCGGATTCTGAACATTGCCCTCAAACCTCTCAATATAACAAGATGCCTATACATATAAGGATCTGTGGCCTGCACCATGTCAGTCACAAGTCTTTTGAAGCCAATGGAAGATCTACGTGGTAAAACCACAGGTATTTATTCACAAACCTATAGTCCACTGCTCTACACCCACTACTCAGGAGGCTCCAACTCACTAGCATCTCTGTTCTACAACATTTTCATGAAACCCAGTCAATCAAGGCACTGTCTGGTACACTCATGATCAGCAATAGAACATCCAAAGGTTCTCCAGGGCCACCTGGTCATGAAAATTTCAAAAAAATTCATGGTATTTATCTAGCCATTTTTCAAGGATGAAGTTGGAGGCACTGTGGGTATCAATTCATTCAGGAACCATTACATGGTGAGGAAGCTGATTTCAATGAAAGCTCTGCAGAACTCTTTAAGGCAAGGCTTCCCAAAGAGTGGCCAAAAGGTCACATGAAGCCAGGCCCATTGAGGTCTTGAATGTGAGGTTCATGTGTGTTTTGACTCTCAACTATGGCTGCCAAGTCTTTCACAAAAAAATAATGTGATATCCTGGCTGAGATTCTCAGTGCTCTGTGGAAAGCCATCTTGGGCCTATATCTCAGTTTCCAAGGGCGATGCTCATGCGTGGCCTCCAATTATCCCAACACAATTCATGGCAATACTTTTCTGAGGTCAGTTCCAGAACTCAGTCTATAAGAGGAATCACAGCAGAGTTCAAGCCCATGTGGACCCAGTCATCTCTTTCAACCGACACACAAATGACCACAATTAAAACCACAAGACTCCTACATGGCACTCATCTTCCATAAAGAAACTCATCATAACATCTGGCTGGAGGTTGCCATGAGGGGCACAGCCAAAAACAGTGTCCAAAATAAGCTCCCTTGCCCCTCATTTGCCTAAAGTCAGGGTGGCTTTGACACCCTTGTTGTGAACCAGAAGTAATCTGTAAGTGTAAAGAAATTGAAATTAATGTGTAAAATTTAAAGTTTAAAAGACTGGGTGTTGCAAAGTTTCTAAGCTGCAAGGTCTGAGTTAAAATGTAAAGGACCAGGTATTGTTACGTTCCTATGCTATACACAAAACCTGAAATTCCTGTAGCTTGTAGGACAATTCCCGGACTGCTCAGTAAATTTTCCCCTGACTGCCTGATTGTTTAATAACCTATTACCCTTTGTGGCCTGGCACATAGGCATCACAGGGCCTAAACCAATCAGTTTTAATGTGTACCCCACTTTAGAACTGACCTATCACTCCTGCCATACCTGTTCCCACCAAAGAATGAGCTAATCATCTTTGGAATTGTTGTTTGATTTTCCCGTGGTGTATGATGATTTTTTAAAAGAGACTGTGATGTATGTAAAGTCCCGCCCTCCCCAAAAAGTGTACTTAAGCACTGCTCAACTCCTGCTTGTGGCTCTGGGCTGCTCTCCCTTCTTGAGTGAGCACGGAGCCCCAGCATGATGGATTGGAACTCAATAAATGCTTTTTGCTGTTGCATGATCCGCGGTCTCTTGGTGGTCTCTTCCTCCGACATTCGCTGAACCCTTAATTTTGGTGAGTTGGCCGGGAATCGTGCAGCACCGAACAAGGAGATCCCAACGGACCCCTCTGAGGGTAAGAAAGGCACCTCTTTCCATTTTTCCTTGTGATCGCTCAGAGCTTTTTGTTCAGGTTTGGTTTTTCGGTTTTCGGTTTGGGTTGGCAGAGTGGCTGCCAGCAGAGCGTGTAAGTTCCCCCTGGCAGTGGTGGACAAACGTGTCCTAAAGCCACCGGCCACGTTCTTGCAAGGGACACCTTGAAGGACTCAGGGAGGGACAGATGTGATCTCATTAGGTGAGGAGATACGGAAGTGCCCTCATTAAGTGAGAGGGACAGATGAGCCCTCATTAAGTGACTCTGTTGCAAACCCATCAGGTCTTGCTGGCTACTTTTTTCTCTCAGGTTGAATTCACTGTCTGTCTTTGTGGTGTAACTCATCAGGTTATTCCAGTTACTGGGTTCTAATCTTTACTTCTGAACTCGTGTTAAACGTTAACTGTGTGCCCGTCTTTGTGTTACGTTTGTTTTGTCCTTGTCTCTGTTTGAGTAACTCTCATTATGGGACAAAGCCATTCCATGCCTCTGTCTCTGAAGCCTTTCCTGGTCGCTGCCTCCAATCTGACCCCTTTGCCCACAATCCTATAACTCAAACCTTCTGCTCCTCCCCCTCTTCCCTCCATTCTCCCTGAGTCACAAGATTGTTGATCTTGGGGTTGTGAACAAACGGGAGCTGCATGATGGTCTTTGTGTGTCTTTTTGTCTGTGTTTCTGTTAAATGTGATGGCATTGTTTGGACCGATGCAGAGTCCCGAGTTCCAACCTGCCTTAGATGTGTGGAAATAACTTTAGCTAAAATTTAACCTAAAGCTTCTTCTGTGAGGGACCAAAAGTCAATAGAACCGCCAGCTTTTCTGTTCTCACCTTTTACACCTCGCTTAGCTGTGTTTTAAAGAACTTTGATAAATTTTTCTTCTCTTTGTTAAGCGAGATTAGGGAAGCAGTGATTTCTTTTCTTCCCATAGTTGGCTTGAGCACGCCCACTGCAGAAGGAAATGCCTGGGGTCTAAGAACATTGATATCTCGCTTAAACTTTTCTCAAAACCCTATCCTCATTATTAAATTGTTATTAATTGGCTTTGGGGATGGGAACCAAACCTTCAGTCATAAATTTTGACACACCAGTGGGGACTTTCAATGAACCACACTCTGCCCTCTTGGGGAAGCCTAGCACTCAAAACAATTGCAAGCAGAGGATGAATTTTTTGGAAGCTGACTACTGAAAAGGTGGGAGATATAGAATATGCCTGGTGCCTGGGGTCAAACCACCAGAAGGACTAATCCTGTAAGTAAATGGTGAGGCTAAGGGACTCCCAGCAGGTGCCAGAGCCATTTTGCTGTGGGGAACTCCCTTATTCCTTACCTGCACTTTAAGGATTGCTCCACCTCTGTTTACTTAACAAAAGGGACCATGAATGCAGTAATATGTTGATATTTTAGATTGTTTCTTGGGGATGATCTTGGCTGAAATTGTATTTAAAAGATGATATTTTTAATTGTAACAATCTGGTATCTGAATGGGTTTCTAAAGCATTGCACTATCTTACAGATAAAAGTTGGGTTTAAACAAGAGTTTAGTTTGATTTAAGATAGCTGATGCTAGAAAACTTAAATACTTCGGATAAAAAAATAATTAAAGAGTTTTAATTTTGAACTAGGTAGCCTGAGAAAATTTCACTATTTACACCAGTGCATTAACTTGGGCAAAGATAGTAAATTATGCTATGATATTTGTTCCCTTCAATGTGTAAGATTTTTTTAAAAACGTGCTAAATTAAAACGTTGGTCTGGCTTAGTGAAATGACATTAATTAGCAACAGTCTTGGAAATTTTTAAAGCTTAATTTGGGATACAAATGATAGTCTGTGGTTGTTTTTAAAATTTTTTTCAAGAAATTTAATGTAGCTTACTACTACTTTAGAAACTTCAGAACAAAGAAAGTGGCTTAATGATCCTAGAGAAACTTCTTATGATGGTGGCTTTAATATTATCAAAAAATGATCATATTTTCAGTTTTTTGTGGTGAGGCTAAGGGACTCAAGATTTTCTAGTGTAGAAAAACATAAAGATATAAAATTTTGAGAATTACATCTTAAACTTGCATCATAATTTTCAACATTCAAACCTGGAAATTATGACTTACAGCTAAAATGCCTTAGGCATGAGGTTTCTGCTCAGAACTCCAGCCTTTACAGTTTTCAAGTCCTCAGACAGGACTTAAGTTGATATGCAAATAAAAGAAGCCTGCAGCACTCAGCAGGAGACAGATAAAAAGGAGTAAAAGTGTCTTTTTACATGAACTCAAACTAGATCCAAACAAAAAGTACATTATATGGTATTTACTAATTACTGGCCAGTCATCTTTTTTGGCACTCTTGCTTTTTCTTAGATTCTGTATTTTTTATTTTTTGAGCTCATGATCTTGATCCTGCAGATGGGTTAATGTTTTCTGATCAGTTCTATTTTTGATCAACTGTGGAGTTTTTAAACATTGCAATGGATATTTCACCTGAAAAAGCTACAAGGCCTTCACTATTGTGTTATGTGTTACACTTGTGTTACGTGTTGTATGTTGGTATGTCTGTATGTGTGTATGTCCATATATCATGCAGTGATATGACAATTGACAGATGAGGAGCGCTCATAAAATATTTAAAAATTGATATAAATATCTTGGATTCACGTGATTCAAATGGTTCAATTCAAATTGGGTAAACAGATAAAAATAAAGATATCTTTATAATTAGGCTTATAAGTTTTCTAGGTGTACAAACAGGCCCTAATAAAATGTTGATGTCTACAAAATAATCTGCTTAAATTCAGAAATTTATAAGTATTGTTTCAAAATGTGAACAGAAAGCGGTTCACAGATGGAAAAGAGAAACTAAAAGTTTCTAGATATAGATTTAATAGAGGGAAAATGTGTTTCTCGATAAGAGAGTCTATATGATTAAGTAATTAAAATGGTTTAAGTAAATAATAAAAAGGTTTGTGTAAGTTGGTTATATGTGTAAGTTTTGAGCAAGTAATCTTAAAAAATTAAACAGCTGGTTAAACAATACTGATTTTATAAAATTATGCCAGGTTATTTCTTTAAAAAGCTAAACTTGGTTAATACAAAAACATCAATGTAATTGTGGTGTTAATGTGTTCATATCTTCCAGGTATACAAGTGTGCAAGGTAGAAGCTTCAAAAGAGCATTGTATCATGCTGGTGTTCTAAAGTTGTATGGTAATTCTAGGCTTAAAATAAAAACATGTTGGAGATTTATGTGTATCATTTGTGTTGTATAATTGGACTTGTTATCAAAAAGATATGTACAGTTACATGTTACTTTTTACACTTAGATACAATTTAAAAGTATTTTTAAGTTAAGTAGAGCCTAATCTCTGTGAAGGTTTTATTGTAAAACACAAAGGCAATGCCCTTTCATTTCCATGTGAAAACTGTTTTCTTCAGGCTTCAGGAAGGAGTAGCCTGTGCAAAAGACATTCCTGATATTCAGGGCAACATAACAATAGGTAATCAAAAGGCCCAAAGCAGCGTTTCTCCACTGAGACTTTACTGGTCACACTGATATCAGAGTTTTCTGAGATGCTTGCCATTCCCTTCAGCTCTCCAGTACATGGCCATGTCACAGAGCTTGGAAGTGGTACATATCTTGTACACAAAACCATGAGCCTATTTTGGAGAGTGGCCAGAATTCAGGAAGGATACAGGAACGTAAGAAAATAGTAGGTGTTGCCCAATGATAAGGCAAGCCACAGTCCATTTATAAAATGGGCAGGATGAATGCTTGGAAGTTTTCTCTTTGACAGAACACACCCATTGAGGCATTCTCTTTTCTAATGTCTACAACCATGGACACAGTGGGATACACAGACATAGAAACACTCGCCTTGTCAAAGGACTAACTAGAAACAGTTCACTCCAAACCAAACAAACCCCCTTTCCTAACTATTCTCAGAACATGAGAAAAAAACCACAATCCCACTCAAACACCCACAAAGTCACCTCCTTCCCCCAAGTAGGTCTGAAACTATCCAGAGTGTCCTCTGACTGGAGGGCCATACTATGTTCCCCAGAAATGGCCAGTCCTGTCTCAGATCTGGTCTCCTGGGTCAACTCTGTGAAGTGGTCAGGAGACAGCAGTGAGCCTCTACCTTCTTTCTCCGGAAGGGCCCGTCTTCAGAACTTTCCTGTCATTTGGCCATCCTCACATCACTAGGTACCACAAAAGACTGACTCTGTCCTTGGTAAATCCAAACAAGTGAGACCACTGTGACTGGAGCTTGGACTGGGTCTGGATTCCTGGCTTCCTGGTACCCAAATTCGGAGAGTTCCATCAACAAGGATGTGAGGTGAGGTCACTTCCTTCAGGAACTGAATGTGGTCACTGCCTTTGCAACCACTTTGTCCTAAAATTTGCTTCCTAGGGTCTCATAATATGGAGGATGCCCCTACTTCCTGTGACACTTTCACAAGTTCGAATGGTATAGAAACCATAGGCACCTGGGAACAGCTCTCCACACAGGCCTAGTTTGGTCAATCTTCCCTACATTAAGAAAAGAGAGGATGATTCAGACACATGCTTTCAACCTGACCCAGTTGTTTGCCATGGAAGATGACTTTTGCTCTCTCAAGTCTTTCATAGCTGCCTGCATCTTCTCCAGGGATCATATCTGCATGGAAATTTGAGGTTGTCAACAGGTGGAAGATCCCCTACACCCCTGTATTGTAAGACCAACTCTGTCCCTGCTCTTCTGTAAAGTTGGATTGAGGGAACAGTGTATAGTTAGGATTAATAATATGTTCGATTTGTGTTAGGAATCATTCTGCTGGATGAATAATGGTATTGGGAACCTGCAATATATATAAGAATATACAGGTAAAATATAATTATGAAAACTGAAATCTAGGTAAGATTTGAAGACCAGAAAGGCATTGGGCCCGTGATTGGGATACTTAGCTTTGAAGTATGTTCTGCACAGATGTCTCAGATAAATCAATATACAATGGTATAGGACCTTGTACCTTGGATGATTGATTGTTGAAGAGATCATCCAGTCAAAAAGGGATAGTCATAGGATTAGGTAAATAGTCGGTAGGTTTAGAAAAAAGAGTGAGTATAGTATTTGGACAAAAAGTTCTTTAGCAATAGGGTTTCGGATAAAGAGTGAATGTAAATGTCAGCACATGTGAAGAATCAGTCACTATGATGAACTGGGGAAAATATGTAGGAAAAGAGATATCAATAGAGACATTAGGAAATTAGACAAAATATAAAGTGAGTGATAGGATTAGACATTTTCAACATGGTTGAGGTTGAATATATAATCTTGGGAAGAAACAAATATGTACTCACCAATAGGATTGACATTTGAGAGAATTAGGCATCCAAGACATGGATGTTTTTAGTAATCCATGTTCACTTTCCATTTAGGCTTTGGGACAATCCTAAGTGTGACCTTTGCATTTTGTGTCCAGAATATTACTGTGATAAAATGTATATGTAGATCAGTTGACATGAGTATTTCTTCCACCATTTCTGGGAGCAAAATTTTGAAGATATACAAATTATTATTGGGGGTACACAGAGGTGTACAATGTGTCTATCAACATAGAGATAATGCATGAATAGACCATACTGTGATTAAATAATATAACTGGTTCCACTTTAAATAATGGATTGAATTGATATTTGAAAGTATGCAAGAAATCTTATATCGATATACAATCATTCATTCCCACCAGTTTTACATCTATTGGTAATATTAGGGTTATGGTTTATGATGACGGGTGTGTGAGTTTTGCTTCAAAAATGATAATGGAAATCAAAAATAATGTCTTTGGAAAAAGTCTCATGAAAGGAGCAGTCAAGAAACGTGGAGGAATACATGTGTTCTGAAGCAGGAAGTGATTGAAAGTAAAACAAATGCGTATAAATTTGCTAAATTGTGAATGAAATATACATATTATGATGTGCATAAACTGGAGAAATAGTAATGTACCAGTGTTGAATAAAAATGAATGTCAAAATACAATTATATCCCATGGGAATCTTCTTGCATTTATGTTAAACTGGGTCAGTAACTGTAGAAATATTAGAATTTTTTTGGTGTTATAATACAATTTATTGAAGCACTAGCATGCCACAGAATGTCGAGGAAAGAGCAATGGATTTTTAGTTATCGCACTAGTAATCTATCATTAAATGACTATTTTTGGGAGTCTAGAAATTACATAAGGCTATGCAACAATTTTTTTTATTTAGCATTCATAAAAACTTGGAATTTTGGTAATATTTCTACTTTTATTTTAATTTTTTCAGTTGTTGATCGACCTCATTTTATTTATTTATATGTTGTGATGAGAATAAAACCCAGTGCCTCACACATGCTAGCCAAGCATGTTACCACTGAGCCAGACACCCAGACCCTCCACTTTTATCTTATAATCAAACACTCCTCTCCCTCTTCTTTACTCACTTTCTTCCTCATTTTCCCCCATCTCTCTCTTCCTTTTTCATTTTCCCTCCATAGGAGTTTTTCTCTCATGTCATTACAAACAGTAATATGCTATGAAATTTACATTTAAGAATGTTTTTTATAGTCATTCTTTTTTCTTGAGAAAATTTAATAATTATAATAACCTATAGATATATTACAATACATTTATTATACATGTGTATCTATATTCATTCATATGTATTACATATGTTATATATATACATATATATTTAAAAGTACTTTGATTAGCCAGTTAGAAATAATATAGACCAAGTCTTTCTTAATTTTCAAGTCTTCCAGAATTAACATCTTACAGTGAAAATCAAATAAACATATTTAAGTAAACAGGTATCATTCTTATTTATCAATACTTATCATTTAAGTTTTTATATTACATTAAGCTGTAATATGGCATATTAACTCTTATGAATTAGAGAAATTTCATTTGAACAACCTATTATTTAAGGACCATATGCACTGACGTTTTAAATGGCTTTCTCGTGATTTTAATTTCTATCAATTGCATATTTATTGCCAAATACTTATATTATTAATTTTCATATTCATGATTGATATAAAGTCAATTGTTTAATTCTTCTTGTAAGTAGTTACTTATTACAGTAGGGACAGTATTAATAATTCTACATCTTTATAAGAAAAATGGTACAAAGATATTTTCATGCAAAATTAAGAATAATTGCATGCTCTAAATGTTTGATTGTTGATACATATAATAAAGAGCTTTTGATGAGTCTCTTCCCCAGTAAAACATAAAATGCAAAGATGTAGTTGGGTATGTATTTCCAAATAAAGATAAGGAAAAATACACATTATCAGCTAGAAACTATCAAATAAAAGATGAAAAGAACAATCCAACACATTGTACGAACTTGTCAGAAGAGGTAGCCTAAGACTAGACCTGGTCCATGACAAAATATTCACGAAAAAAATGAAATATGAAAAATATAGGAAATGATATGAATTTTTCATGAAGGTAGGTGGATTATCCTTTAATCTCAATATATGTTCATTTTTAAAAGCCAGTTTTCTGGTAAAATAAATTTGTGATATTTACAACTACACAAAACAAACTTTCTGCTTATCAAAATGAATGCATCTCAACTCTTTTTTAGCTGATTTCTTCCCACTCAATTTTAAACCTTTGTTTATTTATTTTTATTGGTTTTTCAAAACATTACAAAGCTCATGATATATCATCTTTCATACATTTGACTCAAATGGGTTATGAACTCCCAATTTTCCCCAAATACGAATTGCAGAATCACATCAGTTACACATTCACATTTTTACATAATGTCATATTAGTGACTGTTGTCCTCTGCTACCTTTATTATCCCCTACTATCCCCCCTCCCCTCCCATCCTATCTTCCCTCTCTTCCTCATCTGCTATTCTTCACTTCTCTCTCTTGTTCCCGCCTTTCCCCTCACAACGTCTTATATGTAATTTTATGTAACAATGAGGGTCTACTACCATTTCCATATGCTTTCCCTTCTCTCTCCCTTTCTCTCTCCCACTCATCTTTTTTTAATATAAATCTTTTCCTCATGCTCTTCCTCACTGTTCTATTCTTAGTTACTCTCTTTTTATCAAAGAAGACATTTGCCATTATTTTTTTAAGGATTGGCTAGCTTCTCTTAGCATAATCTGCTTTAATGCCATCCATTTCCCTGCAAATTCAATGATTTTGTAATTTTTTAGTGCTGCATCCATCGTGTATAGATGCCACATTTTTTTTATCCATTCATCTATTGAATTGCATCTAGGTTGGTTCCACAGTCTAGCTATTGTGAATTGTGCCACTATGATCATTGATGTGGCAGTATCCCTTTAGTACACTCTTTTAAGATCCTCAGGGAATAGTCCGAGAAGGGCGATAGCTGGTTCAAATGGTGGGTCCATTCCTAGCTTTCCCAGGAATTCCCATACTGCTTTCCATGTTGGCCTCACCAATTTGCAGTCCCACCAGCAGTGTACAAGTGTCCCCTTTTCCCCACATCCTCGTAAACACTTGTTGTTTGACTTCATAATGGTTGCCAATCATACTGGAGTGAGATGGTATCTTAGGGTGGGTTTGATTTTCATTTCTCTGACTGCTAGATGTGGTGAGCATTTTTTCATGTACTTGTTGATTGATTCTATGTCCTCCTCGGTGAAGTGTCATTTCAGGTCCTTGCCCCATTTGTCGATTAGGTTATTTGTTATCTTATTGATAGTTTTTTTTTGAATTCTTTGTATATTCAGGATATTAGGGCTCTATCTGAAGTGCGAGGGGTAAAAATTTGTTCCCAGGATGTAGGCTCTCTATTTACCTCTCTTATTGTTTCTCTGGCAGAGAAAATAAACTTTTTAGTTTAAGTAAGTCTCATTTTTTTATTCTTGTTAATAACTCTTGGGCTATGCGCGTCCTATTAAGAAATTTGGAGCCCGACCCCACAGTATGTAGATCGTAGCCAACTTTTTCTTCTATGAAATGCAGTGTCTCTGATTTTATATCTAGATCCTTGATCCATTTTGAGTTAAATTTTGTGCATGGCGAGAGAAGGGAATTCAGTTTCATTTTGTTGCATATGGATTTCCAATTTTCCCAGCACCATTTGTTGAAGATGCTACCCTTCCTCCATTGCATGCTTTTAGCCCCTTTATCAAATATAAGAAAGTTGTAATTTTGTGGATTGGTTTCTGTGTCCTCTCTTCTGTACCACTGGTCCACCTGCTTTTTTCGGTACCAGTACCATGCTGTTTTTGTTACTATTGCTTTGTAGTACAGTTTGAACTCTGGTATCGCTATACCTCCAGATTCACACTTCCTGCTTAGAGTTGCTTTTGCTATTCTGGGTCTTTTGTTTTTCCATATGAATTTCATGATTGATTTATCTATTTCTACAAGAAATGCCGTTGGGATTTTGATTGGCATTGCATTAAACCTGTAGAGAACTTTGTGTAATATTGCCATTTTTATGTTGTTAGATCTGCCTATTCATGAACAGGGCACATGTTTCCATCTTCTGAGATCTTCTTCTATCTCTCTCTTTAGAGTTCTGTAGTTTTCATTATATAAATCTTTCACCTCTTTTGTTAGGTTGATTCCCAAGTATCTTATTTTATTTGAGGATATTGTGAATAGAGTGGTTTTCCTCATTTCCATTTCAGAAGTTTTGTTGCTGTTATACAGGAATGCATTTGATTTATGCGTGTTAATTATATATCCTGCCACATTTCTGAATTCATTTATTAACTCTAGCCATTTCTTTGTAGACCTTTTTGCGTCTGTTAAATATATTATCATGTCATCTGCAAATGGTGATACTTTAAATTCTTCTTTTCCTATTTTTATGCCTTTAATTTCTTTGGTCTGTTTAATTGCTCTGGCTAGTATTTCAAAACTAAATTGAATAGAAGTGGTGATAAAGTGCATCCCTGTCTTGTTCCAGATTTTAGAAGGAATGCCTTCAGTTTTTCTCCATTTAGGATGATGCTAGCCTGAGGTTTAGCATATATAGCTTTTACAATTTTGAGGTAAGTTCCTGTTATCCCTAGTATTTATAGTGTTTTGAACATAAAGGGATGCAGAACTTTGTCAAGTGCTTTTTCTGCATCTATCGATATGATCATATGGTTCTTGCCTTTAATTCTATTGATGTGGTGAATGGCATTTATTGATTTTCGTATATTGAACCATCCATGCATCACGGGGATGAATCCTTCTTGATGATGGTGCACAATTATTTTGATATGCTTTTGTATTTGATTCGTCAGGATTTTATTGAGAATTTTTGCATCCAAGTTCATTAGAGATATTGGTCTGTAGTATTCTTTCTTTGAAGTGTCTTTGTCTGGTTTCGGGATCAGGGTGATGTTGGCCTCATAGAATGAATTTGGAAGAGCTCCTTCTTTTTCTATTTCTTGAAAACGCTTGAAAAAATATTGGTTTTAATTCTTCTTTGAAGGTTTTGTAGAAATCCGCTGTATACCCATCCGGTCCAGGGCTTTTTTTTGGTTGGTAGTCTTTTGATTGCCTCTTCTATTTCTTCCTTTGTTATTGGCCTGTTTAAATTGTTTGTGTCTTCCTGACTCAATCTGGGCAGATCGTATGACTTAAGAAATTTATCAATATCTTCACAATATTCTATTTTGTTGGAATATAGTGTTTCAAAATACTTTCTAATTATCTTCTGTATTTCTGTAGTGTCTGTTGTGATATTGCCTTTTTCATCCCATATGTTAGTAATTTGAATTCTCTTTCTTCTTCTTTTCCTTAGCATGGCTAAGGGCCTGTCAATCTTATTTATTTTTTCAAAGAACCAACTTTTAGTTTTATCAATTTTTTCAACTTTTTTTTGTTTCAATTTCATTGATTTCTGCTCTAAATTTAATTATTTCTTGTCTTCTACTACATTTGCTGTTGTTTTGCTCTTCCTTTTCTAGGTTTTTGAGGTGTAGTTTAAGTTCATTTATTTGTTGTATTTTTCTTTTTTTGAGGAAAGAACTCCAAGAAATGAATTTCCCTCTTAAAACTGCTGTCATTGGGTCCCGTAGATTCCTGTATGTTGTGTCTGTATTGTCATTTGTCTCTAAGAATTTTTTTATCTCCTTCTTTATGTCTTCTGTAACCCATTGATCATTCAGTAGCATGTTGTTCATTTTCCATGTGATGTAGGATTTTTCCTTCTTTCTTTTCTCATTGATTTCCAGTTTCATTCCATTATGATCATATATGGTGCACGGTATCATCTCCATGCCTTTATATTTACTAAGAATTGCCCTATGGCATAATATATGGAGTATCTCTGAATAGTATCCATCTGCTGCTGAGAAGAACATGTATCCACTTGATGATGGTTGATATATTCTATATATGTCGGTTAAGTCTAGGTTATTGATTGTGCTGTTGAGTTCTATAGTTTCTTTATTCAGTTTTTGTCTAGAGGATCTCTCTAATGCCGAGAGTGGTATGTTGAAGTCACCCATAATTATTGTGTTGTAGTCTATTTGACTCTTGAACTTGAGGGAGTTTGTTTTATGAACGTTGCACCTCCATTGCTTGGTGCATACAAATTGATAATTGTTTTTTTCTTGTTGGTGGATGATTCCTTTTAACAGAATATAGTGTCATTCTTTATCCCTTTTGATTAACTTAGGTTTGAAGTTGATTTTATTCCATATGAGTATGGCAAATCCTTCTTGCTTCCGAGGGCCGTGTGAGTGTTATGATTTTTCCCAACCTTTTACCTTCAGCCTGTGTATGTCTTTTCCTATCATATGAGTCTTCTGAACGCAGAATATTGTTGGATTTGTTTTTTTGATCCAGGTCACTAGCACATGTCTCTTGATTGGTGAAATTAGGCCATTAACATTTAAGGTTACAATTGAAATATGATTTGTACTTCCAGTCATGTTTATTTATTTGTTATATTTTAGTTTGGATAGTTTTTACTTTTTTGGTTACTTTCCTCCCGCTTTACTGAGATACTTCCCACTGTTAGTTTTGGGCACTATTTTTTAACTCTTCTTCTTGTAGTATTTTGCACAAAATGCTTTGCAGTGCTGGTTTTCTGGCTGAGAATTGTTTTAGCTTTTGTTTATCGTGAAAGACTTTAATTTCATTGTCAAATCTGAAGCTTAACTTTGCTTTATATGGTATTCTTGGTTGGAATTCTTTTTTTTTCAGCATTTGAATTACATTGTTCCAGGATCTTCTCACTTTCAACGAATGTGATGAAAAATCAGTTGTTAACCTAATTGGTTTACCGCTGAATGTAATCTGCCTCCTTTCTCTTGTAGCTTTTAATATTCTCTCCTTGTTCTGTATGTTGGCTATCTTCATAATTATATGACTTGGAGTTGGTCTATTTTGGTTTTGAATGTTTGGGGTCCTGTAGGCTTCCAGGAATTGGCAATCCAAGCCATCTTTCATCTCTGGGAAGTTTTATAGAATTATTTCATTTAATATGTTGTCCATTCCTTTGGTTTGAATCTCTATGCCTTCTTCTATCCTGATGACTCTTAAATTTGTTTTTTGTTTTTTTATGACATCCCATATCTTTTGAATAAATTCCTGGTGGGATTTAAGCATCTTTTCTGTGTTTACTCAATTCTTTTCAAGTTGATAAACTTTGTCTTCATTATCTGATGTTCTGACTTCTACTTGATCTAGTCCATTTGTAATATTCTCGTTTGATTTTTTAATTTGGTTTATATTTTCCTGCATTTCTAGGATTACTGTTTAATATCTTTTTTAAGATCTCTATCTCCTGGTAATGCTCATTCTTTGCCATTTGAATTTGTTTGTTTAATTCATTTTCAAAATATACTTTTATTGCTTGGACTTGCTGCCTCATGTCTTCTCTAATATTCCTTTCCATCTGAGTTCGGTATGCCTTGAGTTCTTTCCCTATCCCTGTTTCTGATGCTTCAAGTTCCTCCTGTAGAATTAAGTTGTCCTGCATTGTTTGTACTCCTTTTTTGCCCTTGTTTTTTCATGATGTTCACGTTACTTTCCAGCTCTATTTGATTGCTGTGTTTCTGCTTTATTCTTTAGATTTGTTTTGGTGTTGTATATCTCTGTTGTCTCTCCTTTGTGTTGGTAAACTATGCCTGCTAAAGTGGATTCCGCTTGGAAGTAATTCCGAAGGCCGAGCTCCAGTGATGTCACCTCTCTGCTTTGGCGGGCCCCAGGCTCCTTGCCGAGGTGTCCGAATTGGGGGGTGGGACTTGACTGTCTCTGGTTTGTTTCAGCTCTGGGTCACTGGCAGGCGGGTGGTCTCCAGCCGCCCAATTGCGTGGTTGGTCGCCAGTGGGCAGGCAGTCTCCAGCAGCCTAGTCACGCGGGCAGCAGGTGGGCTGTCGCCGTTGGGTTGGCAATCTCTAGCCACGCAGTCTCACGCTCGGTTGCCGGCGGGCGGGCATTCCTCAGCCCCCCAGTCACTCAGGCAGTGGGTGGAATGTCACGTGCAGGCCTGCGGTCTCCAGCCGCCCAGTCACAAGGGCCTGCCTTCTAGTCCTTTGGTTTCTCCTGCTTGTCCTGGTTTCTTTTTCTAGACCAGATTTCCCCTGAGTGATGCCTCTCGGCAGTTCAAACTGTACTCTGTGCCTGCCGTTTGTTGGGTGTGGAGGGTGTCTTTTGGGAACCCAGACACTTTATTGTTTTGATTTTTTTGTATATATATACACACACACACACACACAAACACACACACAGAGACATTAAAAAGTAGCAATATATATGCCAATCGAAATTCATCATTAAATATATAACATCCACTTATCCAAAAATATACATTTTACTGAAAATGGATTTATGCATAATGTTGGTCAACTAGGAAGCTCACCCATAGGTTAAATTTTTGGTTCCAACAGAGGTTAGGAGGAGTGATCTCTTCTCACAATTTTTATCTGGCATGTCAGCCACCTCAGAAGAATGTACATGTGATACCAGGTAGGATTCTATTTGTGCATATAAAAATACATGTGCTTAATAGGCTACAGAAAAGGGAGAGAGGAATTCACATATTTGTTAATTTTAAAAACACATGGAGAACTATGTCAATAAACATTAAATATATATTTTAACTCCTACACAATATAATCCAAAAGGGATGTCCAACTACATATCATGCCTTCTCTGAATTGCTGGTATTTGTATTCTGTTTGGGTTACTATTCTCCATCATATAAGGATTAGTAGTCAGAGTCTAGTAGGGTATGGGTTAGTGTCAGAGATTCAGTATTTCGAATGGAAAATAGGAAAGTAAACCCAATGTGTTTGCAAATATGTGCTACACAAAAATCTTCGCACTCACATTAAGAACAATCCCTTGATATTACCCTCGCTGGAAGAAATACACAATTAGAGGATAAGAGTTAGAAAATCTGTGAATACATACCTGGAATGGAATATGCTCAGGAGTTCACAACCTTGGAGGTGGTAGATGACTTTCCAAAAATAAAAGACAAGGTAAACACTCCACAAACATGGAGCTCTGCAGGCCTAAAGACTTCTTGAGATACTGCCTCTGAGTTGGGACACTTGAAATGTATGTTGTTGTCGGTAGCTTTAGCATCCTATGTAGTGAGAGCATCAAAACTGGGTCAACATCTATGTGACCTGGAGGACATGGTATCTTATTTTCCAATGAAAATGAGGCAGCAGTGCTGAATTCTCACTTTGTAGGTAAACTGTGGCAACTGGGGGATAAGTGTCTCTTCGTGTGGACTGTGAAGCCATTTGGTCATACTCTACTTTTCGTGGTGATTCTTGCTGCTGCACTGGGAGTTTGGTATTTGCTTCATGAAATACAAGGAGTTCAACTGGGCCACAGTGCTGGAGGGAGTTCTGTCACGTGTGGTGGGACAGAGTCTGCAGGAGAATGCACCAACCAGGCTTATGTCCAACATAGCTTGCCCCCTTGACCATATCAACCTGATTCTGAACATTGCCCAGAAACCTATCCATATAACAAGATGCCTTTTCATATAAGGGTCTGCTGGCTGCATCATGTCAGTCACAAGCCATTTGAAAGCCAATGACCGATCCACATGAAACCACCAGAGATGTTTTATCTCACACCTACCCACCTTTGCTTTAGGCCCACTACTCAGCAGGTTCCAACTTACTGGCATCTCTGTTCTACACAATTTTTTTGTGAAACCCAGTCAATCAAGGCACTTTCTGGTACACTCATGATCAGCAACAGGATCTCCAATGGTTTTCCAGTGCCACCTGGTCATGGGAATTTCAAAAATTTCATGGTATTTATCGAGCCCATTTTTCAAGGATGAAGTTGTAGGCACTGAGGGTTTCATTTAATTCAGTAACCATTAAATGGTGAGGAAGCCCATTTCAATGAACGCTCTGGATAACTCTCACAGGCAAGGTTTCCCAAAGTGTTGCCAAATGGTCACATGAAGCCAGGCCCATTGAGGTCTACAATGTAAAATCCTTGCCTGTTTTGCCTCTCAACTATGGCTGCTAATTCTTTCAGAAAAAAATTATGTGATAACCTGGCTGAGATTCCCTGTGCTCTGTGGAAAGCCTTCCTGGGCACAGATCTCAGATTCCAAGGGTGACTCTCATGCATGGCCTTGTAAAATCCCAACAAAACTCATGGCAATACTTCTCTGAGATCAGTTCCAGAACTCAGTCTCTAAGGGGAATCACACCAGAGTTCAAGACCAGGTGGAGCCAGTCATATTTTTCAACAACCACACTAATAACCACAATTAAAACCAGAACACTTCCACATGGCCATCATCTTCTTCCATATAGACACTCATTTTAACCTCTGGATGGAGGTTTACATGAGGGTCACAGCCCAAGACAGTGTCCAAAATAAGCTCCCTTGCCCCTCATTTGCTTAAAGTTGGGGTGGCCTGAACACCTTTCTGTGAACCATGACTGATCAAATAGGCCTGCCATTAATACTGCTCTGCTTCTCCAATTTGAGGACTACTGACTGTGGGGTTTAGAATCTTCATGTGAATTGGAATCATTGGAATCACCTATGGGCTAGCCTCTGAAGGGCTTTGAAGAACTCATTTGACCCAAAGGCACCCTATTCTCACTTGATAGAGGTCAGGAACCTTACAGAGGTAGGTAGAGACTTCATCCACAAGGACTGCTCTTTTGGCCATTTTGGTTTTGGATGAACACGTGGGATGTATAAGGTGCTGAGTATCTAACCACAGCCTCACACAGGGCCAAGAGGCTGTTTCAGAAACATCCATTTCCAATGAAATTAAGCAAAGAGCCACAGGTGATGCCCATTCATTTCCATTTGAAAACTGTTTTCTTCAGGCTTCACAAATGAGTGTCCTGAGGTAAAAACCTTCCTGAAATTCAGGGCAGCAGAACAATAGGTAAGCAAAAGCCCGAAAGAAGGGTTTCTCCACTGAGACTTTTCTGGTCCCACTGATATCTGAGTTTTCTTAGATGCTCGCCATTCCCTTCAGCTATCCAGTACATCACCATATCACAGAGCTTGGAGGTGGTACATATCTTGGACACAAAACCATGAGGCTATTCTGGAGAGTTTCCAGAATTCAGGAAGAAAACAGAAACTTAGTAAGAGAGCAGATGTTGCCCTTCAATAAGACAAGCTGCAGTCCATTTGTAAATTGGGCAGGATGAATGTTTGGAAGCTTTCTACTAGACAGGACACATCCATTGATGCATTCTCTTTTCTAATGTCTACAACCACGGACAGAGTGGGATGCACAGACATAGAAGCACTCGCCTTGTCAAATGACTTACTGGAAACAGTCCACACCAATCCAAACAAAGAGCCTTTCCTTCCTATTCTCAGAACATGAGACAAAACCACAAACCCACACACACACACTCAAAGGCACCTCCTTTGCTCAAGTAAGTCTGTGACTATCCAGAGTGTCCTCGGAATGGTGGGCCATTGTATGTTCCCCCAAAATGGCCTGTCCTGTATCAGATCTAGTCTCCTTGGCCAACACTTTGAAGTTGTTAGGAGCCATGGGTGAGCCACTACCTGATTTCCCAGGAAAAGCTCCTCTTCAGAGCTCTCCAGTCATTTGGCCATCGTCACATCAGTAGGTACTAAGAAAGACTGACTCTGTTCTTGATAAATCAAAACAAGTGAGACCACTGGGACTGGGACTGTGACTGGCTCTTGGTGCCTGTCTTCCAGGATCAAACGTCCAGAGAGTTCCATCACCAAGGCAGTGAGGTGAGGTCATTTCCTTCAGGAACTGAATGAGGTCACTGACTTTGCAACCACTTTGTCCTAAAAGTTACTTCTAAAAGTCCCATGAGATGGAGGCTGTCCCTACTTCCGGTCACACTTTCACAGTTAGAATGGTATACCAACCATAGGTACCTGGGAACAGCTCTCCACACAGGCCTGGTTTGGTCCATCTTCTCTACATTAAGAAGGTAGAGGCTGATTGAGACACATCCCTTCATCCTGACCAGATAGTTTGCCATGGAAGATGTCTTTTGCTCTCTCAGGTCCTTCATAGCTTCCTTCATCATCTCAGGGGATCATTTCTGCATATACCTTTGATGTTCTCAGCAGGTGGAAGATCCCCTACATTCCTGTATTGTAAGACCAACTCTGTCCCTCCTCTTCTGTAAAGTTAGATTGAGGGAAAAGTGTATGTTTAGGGTTAATAACATGTTTGATTTGCGTTAGGAATCTTTCTGCCGGATGAATAAGGGTATTGGGAGCCTGTGATATTTACAAAAATATATAGGTAAAATATAAGTATAAAAACAGAAATCTAGGTAAGATTGGAAGCCAGAAGGGAAATGGGCCCTTGAGTGGGATACTTAGGTTTGAATTATGTTCTGCACATGTGTCTCAGATAAATTGATATACAATGGCATAGGACCTTATACCTTGGATAATTGATTGTCGAAGAGAACATCGAGTCAAAAAACTATAGTCAGTAGCATTAGGAAGATAGTCAGTAGGTTTAGAAAGAAGAGTGAGTATAGGATTTGGACCAAAAGTTCTTTAGCAATAGGGTTTCGGGTAGAGAGTGAATGTAAATGTCAGCATATGTGAAGTATCAATCACAATGATGAACTGGGGGAAATATGTATGAAAGCAGGTATCAATAAAGATATTACGAAATCAGGCAAAGTATGAAGTGAGTGATAGGATTAGACATTTTCAACATGTTTGAGGTTGAATATATAATCTTAGGAAGAAACAAATATGTAGTCCCCAATTGGATTTACATTTGAGAGCATTAGGCAACCTGGACATGGTTCTTTTTAGTAATCCACGCTCCCTTGGCATTTAGGCTTTGATACAATCATGAGTGTGACCTTCGCTTTTTGTGTCCAGAATGTTCCTGTGATGAAATCTATATATAGATAAGGTGACATGAGTATTTCTTCCACCATTTCTGGGAGCAATATTTTGAAGACGTATAAATTAGTATTGAAGGGACAAAGAGGAGTACACTGTATCTATGAATATAGAGATAATGCATTAATAGACAATACTGTGAATAAAAAACATAACTGGTTCCAACTTTAAATAATGGATTGAATTGAATCGTGAACATATAGAGGAAATCTTATATTGATATACAATTTTTCATTCCAACCAGTTATACATCTAATGTTAATATTAATGTTATGGTTCATCATGAAGAGTGTGTGAGTTTAGCTTCGAAATTGATTATGGAAATTGAAAATAATGTATTTGGAAAGAAGTCTCATGAAAAGACGAGTCAAGTAACATGGAGGAATACATGTGTTCTGAAGCAAGAAGTGTTTGAAAGTGAAACAAATTCCTATATATTTGTGAACTTGTGGATGAAATACATATCCTATGATGTGCAAAAACTGAAGAAATAGTAATGTACCAGTGTTGGATTAAAATGAAGGTCAATATAGACATCATGTCCCATTGGAATCTACTGGCATTGATGTTAATCTGGGTCAGTTACTGTAGAAATATTAGGATTTGTAAACACCATTGATTGAAGTTAGTTTTCAGTACTGGGAAACAAATATGTATTTCAGGTGGATGAATATTTCTGAGAATTATCTTCTGAAAAGTTGATTATAAATCCATATACATGAAGATGAATGAATTTACAGAGTGTGTATAAGACACATATATTTCATATTTTGAGAAATCTGGATATATATATATATATATATATATATATATATATATATATATATAAAATAAACACAAATATACATTAAAAAGTATCAATAAATACATGCTAATCATAATTCATCATGTAATATACATCATCCACAGATGCAAAAATATTTATTATACTGAACATGGATTTATGTATAATATTGTTCTACTGGGAAGCTCACACATAGTTTGAATTTTCAGTTCCCACAGGGTTTAGGAGGACTGATCTCTTCTCACAATTTGTATCTGCCAATTCAGCCAACTCATGAAAATGTACGTGTGATACCAGGTAGGATTCTCTATGTGCATATAAAAATACATGTGCTGAGTAGGCTACAGAGAAAGGGAGACATATTAACATATTTGTGAACTTTAAAAACACATGGAGGACTATTTCAATTAAAAATTGAGTAGATTTATAACACCTACCCTTAATCATGCAAAAGGGAAGTCCAACTGTACACCATGTCTCCACTGAACTGCTTGTATTTTCATTCTGTTTGGGTATTATTCTCCATCATATTAGGATTAGTAGTCAGAGTATAGTAGGGTATGAGTTACTGTCAGGGATTCAGTATTTCAAATGGAAAATTGGAAAATGGATCAATGTGTATGCAAATTAGTGTTACACAAAAATTTTCCCACTCTCATTTAGAACAATAACTTTACATTATTTTCACCCCAAGTAAGACACAATTAGAGGAAAAGAGTTAGAAAATCTTTGAATTCATACCTGAAATGAAAACTGCTCCGGATTTCACAACCTTGGAGATGGTAGAGGAGTTTCCAAAAGTAAGGGACTATGTAAATACTCCACAAACATGAAGATTTGCCAGCCTAAAGACTCTGCAGAAACTGCCTCTAAGATGGACAGTTGAAATATATGTTGTTTTCAGGAGCTTTAGCTTTTTTTCTAGTAAGACCATCAAAGCTGTTTATGCATCTCTGTGACTTTGAGCACATGGTTTATAATTTTCCAATGAACATGAAGCAGCAGTGCTGAATTCTCTCTTTGTAGGTAAACTATGGCCACTGGGGTCTATGTGTCTCCCCATGTGGACTGTGAAGCCATTTCATCATCCTCCACTTTTTATAATGTCTCCTGCTGCAGTCAGAGTTTTGTATTTGTTTCATGAAATACAAGGAGTTAAACTTGACCACAGTGCTGGAGGGAGTTCTGTCACATGTGGTGGGTCAGGGTCTGCAGGAGAATGCACCAACAGGGCTTGTATACCACATAGGTTGCCTCCGTGACCATAGCAACCTGATTCTGAACATTGCCCTTAAACCTCTCCATATAACATGATGCGTTTACATACAATGTTCTGCTGGCTGCACCATGTCAGTCACAAGCCATTTGGAAGACAATGGCAGATCCACATGACCCCACCACAGATGTTTTATCACACACTTAATCACCTCTGCTCTAGGCCCACTATTCTGCAGGCTCCAAATTACTGGCATCTCTGTTCTACACCATATTCATGAAAACCAGTTAATCAAGGCACTGTCTGGTACACTCATGATCAGCAACAGGACATGCAAAGGTTCTTCAGTGCCACCTGGTCATTGGAATTTTAAATATTTCATGGTATTTATCTAGCCAATTTTCAAGGATAAAGTTGGAGGCACTGTTTATTTCAATTCATTCAGGAATTATTCAATGTTGAGGAAGATCATTTCAATGAAAGCTCTGGAGAACTCTCACAGGCAAGGCTTCCCAGAGCATGGCCAAAAGGTCACATGAAGCCACGCCCATTGAGGTCTACAATTGAGGTCCATGTGTGTTTTGACAATCAAATATGGCTGCCAAGTCTTTCAGAATTAAATCATGTGATATCCTGTCTGAGATTCCCAGTGCTCTGTGGAAAGCCACCGTGGGCATAGATCTCAGTTTCCAAGGGCGACTCTCATGCGTGGCCTCTTAAAATCCCCACACAATTTATGGCAATTCTTCCTTGATGTGTGTTCCAGAAATCAGTCTCTAAGGGGAATGACACCAGAGTTCAAGCCCAGGTGGATCCAGTCATCTCTTCCAACTGCCACAAGAATGACCACAATTAAAACCAAAATACACCCACATGGCCCTCATCTTCTTAAATATAGACATTCATCATAACCTCTGGCTGGAGGTTACCATGCGGAATGCATCCCAAGAGAGTGTCCAAAATAATGTTGCTTGCCCCTCATTTGCCTAAAGTGAGGGTGACATTGACACCCTTCCTGTGAACCAGGAGTGATCAAATAGGCCTGCCATTAATACTGCTCTCCTTCTCCAATTTCAGGCCTACTGACTCTCAGGTATAGATTCTTTATGTGATTTGGAGTCTTGAGAAAACACAAGCACCTCTGCAGGGCTTTAAAGAACTCATTTGACCTAAAGGATTCCTATTCACACTTGATGGAGGTAAAGAACCTAACAGAGGAATGCAAGAGACTCATCCACAATGACTAATTTTTTTGCCATTTTGGTTTTGATTGCACACATGGAATCTATCTTTAGATCTATCATGTGCTGAGAATCTAAGCCACAACCTCACAGAGGCCCAAGAGGCTGATTCGGACACATCCCTTTCCAAAGCAATTAAGCAAAGAGCAACATGTTATGCCCATTTATTTCCATTTGAAAACAGTTTTCTTCAGGCTTCACAAAGGGGTGGCCTGAGGCAAAGACCTTCTTGACATTCAGGGCAACATAACCATAAGTATGCAAATAAACCAAAGCAGGGTCTCTCCACTGAGAGTTTACTGGTCACACATTTATTTGAGTTTTCTAAGATGTTCCCATTCCCTACAGCTATCAAGTACATGGCCATGTCACAGAGCGTGGAGGTGGTACATATCTTGAGATTTGCCGGAATTCAGGAAGAAAACAGGAACTTAGAAAGTTAGTAGGTGTTTCCCATGCATAAGGCGAGCCACAGTCCATTCCTAAATCGGGCAGGAAGAATGCTGGGAAGCATTCTACTAGACAGGACACATCCTTGATGCATTGTCTTTTCTAATGTCTACAACCACGGACAGAGTGGGAAACACAGACATAGAAGCACTCGCCTTGTCAAACGACTTACTAGAAACAGTCCACTCCAATCCAAACAAACCGCCTTTCCTACCTATTCTCAAAACATTAGACAAAACCACAAACTCACACCCACACCCACAAAGGCACCTCCTTAACTCAAGTAGGTCTGTGAATATCCAGAGTGTCCTCTGACTGGTGGACCATACTATATTCCCCTGAAATGGCCTGACCTGTGTCAGATCTGGTCTCCTTGGCTAACTCTGTGAAGGTGTCAGGAGCCAGAGGTGAGCCACTACCTGCTTTCTCAGAAACGGCTCCTCTTCAGAGCTTTCCTGGCATTTGGCCATCCTCACATCAGTAGTTACCAAGAAAGACTGACTCTGTCTTTGGTAAATCCAAACAAGTGTGACCACTGGGACTGGGACTGAGACTGGCTATGGGTGACTGGCTTCATGAATCCCAAGTTCAGAGATTTTAATCACCAAGGAAGTGAGGTGAGGTCACTTCCTTCAGGAACTGAATGAGGTTACTGCCTTGGCAATCACTTTGTCCTACCAATGGCTTCCAAGTGTCACATGAGAAGGAGGCTGCCCCTACTTCCTGTTACACTTTCACAAGTTAGAATGGTATATCAATAATAGGCGCCCTGGAACAGCTACCCACACAGGCTGGGTTTGGTCCATTTTCTCTACATTAAGAAGAGAGAGGCTGATTCAGACAGAACCCTTCATCCTGACCAGGTTGTTTGCCATTGTAGATGACTTTTGCTCTCTCAGGTCCTTTATAGCTGCCTTCATGTTCTTCAGGGATCATTTATGCATGTACCTTTGAGGTTTTCATCAGGTGAAATATCTCATACATTCCTGTGTTTTAAGACCAACTCTATCCCTGCTCTTCCGTAAAGTTAGATTGATGGAACAGTGAATGGTTAAGGTTAACAACATGTTTGATTTGGGTTAGAAATCATTCTGCTGGATGAATGATGGTATTTGGAACCTAAAATATTTAAAAGAATATAGAGGTGAAATATAATCATAAAAACAGAAATCTAGGTAAGATTCGAAGCCCAGAATGGCATTGGGACCTTGACTGGGATAATTAGCATTGAATTACTTTCTGCACAGATGTCTAAAATAAATCTATAATCAATGGCATAGGATCTTCTACCTTGGATGATTGAATGTACAAGAGAACATCCAGTCAAACAGGGATAGTCGGTAGGATTAGGAAGATAGTCGGTAGGTATAGGAAGAAGAGTGAGTATAGTATTTGGAACAAAAGTTCTTTAGCAATAGGGTTTTGGTTAGAGAGTGAATATGTTTGTCAGCACATGTGAAGAGTCAATCACAATGATGAACTTGGGAAATATGTAGGAAAGCAGATATCAATAGAGACATTACAAAATCAGGCAAACTATAAAGTGATAGGATTAGACATTTTCAAAGGGTTCAGGTTGAATATATAATCTTAGAAAGAAACACATATGTAGTTAGGAATAGGATTGACATTTGAGAGAATTAGGCAATGTGGACATGGATGTTTTTAGTAATCCATGCTCACTTTCCATTTAGGCTTTGGTAAAATAATAAGTGTGACCTTTGCATTTGGTGTCCAGAATATTACTGTAATAAAATGTATATGTAGATCAGGTGAAATGAGTATTTCTTCCACCATTTCCGGGAGCAATATTGTGAAGACGAATAAATTAGTATTGGGGGTACAAAGAGGTGTACGCTGTGTCTATGAATATAGAGATAATGCATAAATAGATCATACTGGGAAAAAATATAACTGGTTCCACTTAAATAATGGATTGAATTGATATCTGAAAATATATAGGAAATCTTATATTGATATACAATCATTCATTCCAAAGAGTTATACATCTAATGGTAATCTTACAGTTATGGTTTATAATGAAGGGTGTGTGAGTTTTGTTTCAAAAGTGATTACGGAAATAGAAAATAATGTGTTTGGAAAGAAGTCTCATGAGAAGAAAAGTCAAGAAACATGGAGGAATACATGTGTTCTGAAGCAGAAAGTGATTGAAAGTGAAACAAATGCCTATAAACTTCCTAACTTGTGGAATAAATATATATCCTATTATGTGCATAAACTGAAGAAATAGTAATGTAACAGTGTTGAATAAAAATGAACTTCAAAATACACATCATATTCCATAGGAATCTACTTGCATTGATGTAAAACTAGGTCAGTTACTGTAGAAGTGAAAATTGGAAAATAAATCCAATCTGGAATGGGAAATTCTCAGGAGTTCACAACCTTGGATGTGGTGGAGGAGTTTCACAAAGTAAGGGACATTGTAAACACAACCCAAACATGGAGCTCTGCTGGCCTAAAGACTTCTTGAGAAACTGGCTTTGAGGTTGGGCACTTAAATTTATATTGTTGTCCGGAGCTATAGCTTCTTTGTAGTGAGACCATCAAAGCTGGGTGTGCATCTATGTGACCTGGAGGACATGGTATCTTATTTAATAATGAACATATGGCAGCAGTACTGAATTCCCTGTTTGTAAGTAATCTGTGGCCACTGGGGGCAAAGTGTCTCCCCATGTGGACTGTGAAGCCATTTGTTCATCCTCCATTTTCGTGGTGTTTCTTGCTGCTGCACTGGGAGTTTGGTATTTGCTTAACGAAATACAAGGAGTTCAACGGGAACAAGTGCTGGTGGCTACCCCTACTTCATGTGACACTTTTACAAGTTAGAATGGTATATCAACCATAGGCACCCAGGAACAGCTCTCCACACAGGCCTTGTTTGGTCCTTCATATCTGCCTACATCTTCTCCAGGGGTCATATCTGCATGGAACTTTGAGGTTCTCAGCAGGTGGAAGATCCCCTATATTCCTGTATTGTAAGACCAACTCTGTCCCGCTCTTCTGTAAAGTTAGATTGAGGGAATCGTGTATGGTTAGCATTAATAACTTGTTCAATTTGGGTTAGGAATTATTCTGAGGGATGAATAATGATATTGGGAATCTGCTATATTTATAAGAACATAGAGGTGAAATATATGTATGAAAACAGAAATCTAGGTAAGATTTGAAGCCAAGAAGGGAATTGGGCCCTTGATTGGGATACTTAGCATTGAATTACCTTCAGCAGAGTTTTCTTGGATAAATCAATATACAATGGCATAAGACTTTGTATCTTGGATGATTGAATTTAGAAGGGAACATCAACTCCAAAAGGGATAGTCGGTAAGATTAGGAAGATAATCAGTAGTTTTCGGAAGAAGTGTGAGTATAGAATTTGGAAAAAAAAAATCTTTAGCAACAGGGTTTCGATTAGAGAGTGAATGCCAATGTCAGCACATGTGAAGAGTCAGTCACAAAGATGAACTAGGGAAAAAATGTAGGAAAGCAAATATCAAGGAAGACAATAGGAAATTAGGCAAAGTACAAAGTGAGTGTTAGGATTAGACATTTTCAACAGGATTGAGTTTGAATATATAATCTTAGGAAGAAACAAATATGTAGTCACCAAAGAATGACATTTGAGAGCATTAGGCAACCTGGACATGGATGTTTTTAGTAATCCGTGTTCACTTTCCATTTAGGCTTTGTAAAATCATAAGTGTGACCTTTGAAGTTTTGTCCAGAATATTACTGTGATAAAATGTATATGTAGATCAGGTGACATGAGTATTTATTCAACCATTTCCGGGAGTAATATTGAGAAGACGTATAAATTAGTATTGGGGGTACAAAGAGGTGTACGCTGTGTCTGTGAATATAGAGATAATGCATGAGTATACCATACTGTGAATAAATAATATAACTGGTTCCACTTTAAATAATTCATTTAATTGATATCTGAAAATATACAGGAAATCTAATATTGATATACAATCATTCATTCCAACCAGTTATACATCTAATGGTAATATTAGGTTATGGTTTATCATGAAGGGTGTGTGAGATTTTCTTCAAAAGGATTATGGAAATCGAAAATAATGTGTTTGGAAAGAAGTCTCAAAAAATTCCAGTCAAGAAACCTGGATGACTACATGTGTTCTAAAGCAGGAAGGGATTTAAAGTGAACCAAATGCCTCTAAATTTGTGAACTTGTGGATGAAATATATATGCTATGATGGGCTAAACGTGAAGAAATAGTAATGTAGCAGTGTTGAATAGAAATGAAGTTCAAAATAGACATCTTGTCCCATAGTAATCTACTTGCATTGATGTTAAACTGGGTCAGTTAATGTAGAAATGTTAGGATTTGTATGAACCATTAACTGAAGTCAGATTTCAGTAATGGGAAACAAATATGTATTCCAGGTGGAGGAATATTTCTGAGAATAATCTTCTGAAAAGTTGTTTAGAAATCCACATACATGAACATGAATGAATTTAGGGAGTGTATATAATACACATATATTTCATATTTTAAAAAACTTGGAGAGTCACACACACACACACACACACACACACACGCACAGACATTGAAAAGTAGCAATATATATGCCAATCGCATTTCATCATGAAATATCTATAATCCACATATCGAAAAATATTCATTTTGCTTAACATGGATTCATGTATAATGTTGTTCTACTAGGAAGCTGACATAGGTTGAATTTTCAGTTCCAACAGCGTTTAGGAGGAATGATCTCTTCTCACAATTTTTATCTTCCAAGTCAGTATCCTCAAAAGAAATTATGTGTGATACCAGGTAGGATTCTATATGTGCGTATAAAAATACATGTGCTGAATAGGCTACAGAGAAAAGGAGACAGGAAGTCACATATTTGTTACCTTTAAAAATACATGTAGAACTATTTCAATTAAAAATTGACTATTTTTATAATACCTACCCTTTATCATGCAATAGGCAAGACATAGTATACACCATGCCTCCTCTGAACTGCTTGTATTTCTATACTCTTTGGGTTATTTTTCTTCACCATATTAGGATTAATCGTCAAAGTCAAGTAGGGTATGGGTTAGTGTCAGGGATTCAGTATTTTGAATGGAAAATAGGAAAATGAATCCAATGTGTACGCAAACATATGCTACGCAAAAATCTTCCAACTCTCATCAAGAACAATGCCTTGTCATTACCTTCGACCCTAGTAAAACACAATTAGAGGAGAAGAGTTAGAAAATCTGTGAATTCATATGTGGAATAAAATATGCTCAGTAGTTCAAAAAATTGGAGGTGTTAAAGGAGTTTCCAAAAGTAAGGGAAAGGTTAAACAGTCCACACACATGGAGCTCTGCTGGCCTAAAGACTTCTTGAGAAAGTCTCTCTGAGGTTGGGCACTTGAAATATATTTTGTTGTAAGGAGCTTTAGCTTCCTTTGTAGTGAGACCTTCAAAGATGGGTCTGCATCTATGTGACCTGGAGGACATGGTTTCTTATTTTCCAATGAACATGAGACCACAGGGCTGAATTCTCTCTTCCTAAGTAAACTGTGGACACTGGAACCTAAGTGTCTCCCCGTTTGAACTGTCAAGCCATTTGGTCATCCTCCACTTTTCGTGGGTTTCTTGCTGCTGCACTGGGAGTTTGGTATTTGCATCACGAAATACAAGGAGTTCAACTGGGACACAGTGCTGGAGAGAGTTCTGTCACGTGTGTATGGTCAGGGTCTGCAGGAGAATGCACCATCCAATCTTCTATCTCTCATAGTTTGCCCCCGTGTCCATAGCAACCTGATTCTGAACATTTACCTGAAACCAAACCATATAACAATTTGCCTTTACATATAAGGGTCTGCTGGCTGCACCTTGTGAGTCAAAAGCCATTCTATATAAATGCCACATTTTTAATCCATTCATCTATTGAAGGGAATCTAGGTTGGTTCCACAGTCTTGCCATTGTGAATTGTGCTGCTATGAACATCGATTTATCAGTATCTCTTTAGCATGCTCTTTTTAGGTGTTTAGGGAATAGACCGAGAAGGGGAATAGGTCAAATGGTGGTTCCATTCCCAGCTTTCCAAGAAATCTCCATACTGCTTTCCAAATTGGCTGCACTAATTTGCAGTCCCACCAGCAATGTACAGGTGTGCCCTTTTCCCCACATCCTCGACAGCACATGTTGTCGTTTGACTTCATAATGGCTGCCAATCTTACTGCAGTGAGATGGTATCTTAGGGTGGGTTTGTTTTGCTTTTCTCTGACTGCTAGAGATGGTGAGCATTTTTTCATGTACCTATTGATTGATTGTATGTCCTCCTCTGAGAAGTGTCTGTTCAGGTCATTGGCCCATTTGTTGATTGGGTTATTCATTTTCTTATTGTTTAATTTTTTTGAGTTCTTTGTATACTCTTGATATTAGGGCTCTATCTGAAGTGTGAGGAGTAAAGATTTGTTCCAAGGATGTAGGCTCCCTATTTACCTCTCTTATTTTTTCTTTTGCTGAGAAAAATCTATTTAGTTTGCGTAAGTCCCATTTGTTGATTCTAGTGGATTAACTCTTGTGCTATGGGTGTCCTATTGAGAAATTTGGAGCCCGACCCCACAGTATGTAGATTGTGGCAAAAGTTTTCTTCTACCAGATGCAGTGTCTCTGATTTGATATCAACCTCCTAGATCTATTTTGAGTTAACTCTTGTGCATGGCAAGAGGAGGGGATTCAGTTTCATTTTGTTACATATGGAATTCCAGTTTTCCCAGCACCATTTGTTGAAAATGCTATCCTTCCTCCACTGCATGCTTTTAGCCCCTTTATCAAATATAAGACAGTTGTAGTTTTGTGGATTGGTTTCTGTGTCCTCTATTCTGTACCACTGGTCCACCCACCTGTTTTGGCACCAGTACCATGCTATTTTTGTTACTATTGATCTGTAGTATAGTTTGAGGTCTGGTATCGGTATACTGCCTGATTCACACTTCCTGCTTAGAGCTGTTTTTGCTATTCTGGGTCTTTTATTTTTCCATATGAATTTCATAATTGTTTTATCTATTTCTACAAGAAATGACCTTGGGATTTTAATTGGCATTGCATTAAACCTATAGAGAACTTTTGGTAATATTGTCATTTTGATGATGTTAGTTATGCTTATCCATAAACAGGGTATATTTTTCCATCTTCTAAGATTTTCTTATATTTCTCTCTTTAGGGTTCTGTAGTTTTCATTGTATAAGTCTTTCACCTCTTTTGTTAGGTTGACTCCCAAGTATTTTATTTATTTTTTTGAGGATATTGTGAATGGAGTGATTGTCCTCATTTCCATTTCAGAGGATTTGTCGCTGATATACAAAAATGCCTTTGATTTATGCGTGGTGATTTAATATCCTGCCGCTTTGCTGAATTCATTTATTACCTCTAATAGTTTCTTTGTAGACCCTTTTGGGTCTGCTAGGTATAGAATCATGTCTTTTGCAAATAGCGATAATTTGAGTTCTTCTCTTCTTATTTTTATGCCTTTAATTTCTTTAGCCTTTCTAATTGCTCTGGCCAGTGTTTCGAGAACTATGTTGAACAGAAGGAGTGAGAGAGGGCATCATTGTTTTCCTCCAGATTTTAGGGGGAATGCCATCAATTGTTCTCCATTCAGAATGATGCTAGCCTGAGGCTTAGCATAGATTGCTTTTACAATATTGAGGTATGATCCTGTTATCCCTAGTTTTTCTAGAGTTTTGAACGTAAAGTGATGCTGTACCTTGTCGAATGCTTTTTCCGCATCTCTCGAGATAATCATATGGTTCTTATTTTTAAGTCTATTGATGTGATGAATAACATTTATGATTTCTGTATATTGTACCAGCCTTGCATCCCAGGAATGAATCCTACATGATCATGGTGCACATTTTTTTTTATATATATGATTTTGTGTCTGATTCGCCAGAATTTTTTTGAGGATTTTTGCATTTTTCCTGAAATAGCTTGAAAAGTATTGGTTTTTGTTTTTCTTTAAAGGTTTTTTAAAACTATGCTCTATACCCATCCGGTCCTGGGCTTTTCTTAGTTGGTAGTATTTTGATGGTTTCTTCTATTTCCTCAATTGATATTAGACTGTTTAGGTTGTCTATATCCTCCTGACTCAATCTGGGCACATCATATGACTTAAGAAATTTATCATTGCCTTCACTATATTCTATTTTATTGGAGTATATTAATTCAAAATAATTTCTGATTTTCTTCTGTATTTCTGAAGTGTCTCTTGTTATATTTCCTTTTTCATTTCATATGGTAGTAATTTGAGTTCTCTCTCTTCTTCTCTTTGTTAGCATGGCTAAGGGTCTGTCGATTTTATTTATTTTTTCAAAAAACCAATGTATTGTTTTGTCAATTTTTTCAATTGTTTCTTTTGTTTCGATTTCATTAATTTCTGCTCTGATTTTAATTATTTCTTGCCTTCTACTTCTTTTGCTGTTGTTTGCTCTTGTTTTTCTAAGATTTTGAGATGACGTATGAGATCATTTATTTGTTGGTTTTTTCTTTTTCAAAGGAATGAACTCCAAGCAATGAATTTTTCTCTTAGAACTGCTCTCAATGTGTCTCATAGATTCTGATATATTGTGTCTGTGTTTTCATTTACCTCTAAGAATTTTTTAATTTCCTCTTTGATGTCTTCAATAACCCATTGATCATTCAGAAACCTATTGTTCATTCTCCGAGTGATGAATGATTTTTCCTTCCTTCTTATATCATTGATTTTTAGTTTCATTCCATTATGATCAGATAAAATGCATGGTATTATCTCTACTCCTTTTTATTGTCTAAGAGTTGCCCTGTGACATAATATATGATGTATTTTTGAGAAGGATCCATGTTCTGCTGAGAAAAAAGTGTAACTTCTTGATGATGGGTTGTACATTCTATATATGTCAATTAAGTCTAGGTTATTAATTGTGTTATTGAGTTCTATAGTTTTCTTATTCAACTTTTGTTTGGAAGATCTGTCCAGTGGTGAGAGAGGTGTGTTCATGTCTCTCATGATTACTGTATTGTGGTCTATTAGACTCTTGAAATTGAGAAGAGTTTGTTTGATGAACAAAGCTGCACCATTGTTTGGGGCATATATATTTATGATTGTTACGTCGTGTTGGCGTATGGTTTTCTTGAGTAGTATGCAGTGTCCTTCTTTATTCCTTTTGATTAACTTTGGCTTGAAATCTATTTTATTTGATATGAGTATGGACACTCCTGCTTGTTTCCAACGTTCATAAGAGTGATATGATTTTTCCAAGTATCACCTTGAGTCTATGTATGTCTTTTCCTGTAAAATGCGTCTCCTGTAGGCAGCATTTTGTTGGTTCTTGTTTTGTGATCCATTCTACTAGCCTGTGTCTCTTAATTGGTGAGTTTAAGCCATTAAGATTTTTGGTTATTATTTAGATATGGGTTGTTCTTCCAGCCATATTTGTTTATTTATGTTACTAAACATAGTTTGTTTTCCTCTTTGATTATTTTCCCCCCTTTAATGTCCTACCTTCCACTGTTGGTTTTCATTGATATTTTCCATTTGCACTTCCTGTAATGTTTTGCCCAGGATGTTTTGAAGAGATGGTTTTCTAGCTGCAAATTCTTTTCACTTTTGTTTATTGTGGAAGGTTTTAATTTCATCTTCCATCTGAAGCTTAATTTCACTGGATACATGATTATTGGTTGGAACCCATTTTCTTTCAGTGTTTGAAATATGTTATTAAAGGATCTTCTAGCTTTCAGAGTCTGTGTTGAAAGATCAGCTGTTATCCTGGTTGGTTTACCACTAACTATAATCTGCTTCCTTTCTCTTGTAGCTTTTAAAATTCTCTCCTTATTCTGTATGTTGGGTATCTTCATTATCATGTGTCTAGGTGTGGATCTCTTATGATATTGCATGTTCGGCGTCCTGTAGACCTTTAGGATTTGGGATTTTGTCTCATTCTTCAAGTCTAGGAATTTTTCTCCTATTATTTCATTGAATAGATTGCTCACTCCTTTGGTTTGGACCTCTATACTTTCCTGTATCCCAATGACTCTTATGTTTGGTCTCTTTATGTTATCCCATATTTCTTGCACTTTTGCTCATGGTTTCTTAACAGTCTTGCTGAGCTGTATATGTTCTTTTTGAGTTGAAATACTTTGTCTTCATTGTCTGATGTTCTATCTTCTAAGTATTCTGCTCTAATGGTAGTATTCTCAATTGAGTTCTTAAGATGGTTCATTACTTCCTGCATTTCTAAGATTTCAGTTTGTTTGTTTTTTATAACCTCTATCTCACTGTATAGTTGATCTTTGCTACTTGGATTTTTTTATGTAATTCATTGTCGAAGTGATCTTTCATTGTCTGATTTTTGCTGTCTAATGTCTTCCTTGAGATTCCAGATCACATGAAGCATGTATATCCTGAATTCTTTATCTGACATTCCATATGCTGCATCTATTACCTCTTCTAAAGTTGAGTTGACCTGCATTGCTTGTGGTCCTTTCTTTTCTTGTCTTTTCATACAGCTTGCGTTTCTTTCTGCTTGGTGAAACTGTTGTGTTTCTGAAATTTTCCCCCTATATATTTATATTGCTCTTGTATAGTGGAAAAGTCTCCATTGCAGGTGTGGTTGGCGGCTGTGATGCTCCTCCAATTGGGGTGATCTGTCTACCATTCTGACCGGCCCCTGGGCCTGTTCTGCCGGTCGGTCGTACGTCTGCCTACCTTGCAGGCATGGGTGTGCTCTGCCCCTACTCCAATTGGGGTGACGTGACTACCATGCCGGTGGGTCGCTGGGCCTGTTCCAGGCACAGGCGGCAGCTCTGCTCTGCACCTCTGGCTTGATGACTAATTGAGAGAGACTCGGATGTTTGTGACTCACTTTCTTTACCAGGAGACCAACTATTTCTCTCGCCGCTGGTATAAATGAAGTTATCTCCTCCACCGCTTTGTGATCACATCAGATCTCTGCCATGTTGGTATCCCATGTGAATGGCAGCATTTCTTTCCCTTTGCCGGGTGACCAAAGCAACGGGTGAGTCCTGACCGGCCCTCACAAGCCCCGTCTCAATCCTGTTGCCACTGTCTATGAAGGCTCAGTTGGCATTTACCTTTACAGTATTCAGCAGAACCCAGACCAAGAAACAGTTTCTGCAGGTTCTTTAGCCCTGGGCCAGAGCAGTTCTGGGACCTGGAATTCAGCCACTCCGGGCTCAGTGTATGTTCTGATAAGAGCAGGATCCAAGAAGCAATTTTCGTGGGTTCTTCAGCACTGACCCTGAGTAATTTGTCTGCAAGATGAAGGCGAATGGCAGCCTGAAATTACCTATTCTATATCTGAATGAGCTGTGATGAGTCGAAAACAGGGATGGTGACGTCAGCTCTCCAAGATGGTGACCGCTATCTTCCTCTGTGGTCTCACCGGTGTGGAAAACCGAATTGGACCGCTTCCTTCCCCCGTTTCAAACCCACAACTCAACACTGAGCACAGTGATTGCACAGCTGGCAGGAGCCCGCATAATCCACAGGGCTATATCTTTGCGTTGCTCTCTCGTCGTTTCCCAGCGCGCATTGCAGACACTAGCTGTGGGGTGATTTGCTGAATAAGCAGCGTGACCCTCCGTGAGGACAAATCGCTGGCGTTTGAGCCCCCGTAGCTGGTCCTTGTGCAATGGAAATCCTTCCTGTAGGTTTTGGAGCACACCAATTTTCCTGGAAATTTCTAACAAGATAGATTTTAGCCGTTCTAACTTGTCCTTCTCCTGCAATGTGAGGCGGTACACGGGGGTAATGAACTCCCATCACCGCCATAATATGATCCCCTGAAGTTAGTTTTCAGTACTAGGAAACAAACATGTATTTCAGGTGGATGAATATTTCTGAGAATAATCTTCTCAAACGTTGATTATAAATCCAAATACATGAAAATGAATGAATTTAGTTAGTGTATAATAAGACACATATATTTTATATTTTGAATAATCAGCAGAGTGAATATAGATATATATTATATATATTAATATATATATATATATATATATATATATATATATATAATATATATATATTACACACACACACACACACACACACACATACACACCTAAATACAGACATTACAAAGTAGCATTATGTATGCCAATCGAAATTCACCATGAAATATATATCATCCACAGATCCCAAAATATTGATTTTACTAAATATGGATTTATGTTGTTCAACTAGGAAGCTCACCTATAGGTTGAATTTTCAGTTCCAACAGCATTTAGAAGAAGTGTTTTCTTCTAACAATTTGTATTTGCAAAGTCAGTTACCTCACAAATATGTACGTGTGATACCATGTAGTATTCTATATGTGCATATGAAAATGCATGTGCTGAATAGGCTACAGAGAAAGGGAGACAGGAATTCACATATTTGTTAACTTTAAAAACACATAGAGGACTATTTTAACTACAAATTGTCAAGATTTATAACACCAACCCTTTATCATGCAAAAGGAAAGTACAACTGTACACCATGCCTCTTCTGAACTGGTTGTATTTCTATTCTGTGTGGGTTATTTTACTCCATCATATTAGGATTAGTAGTCAGAGTCTAGTAGGTTATGGGTTAGTTTCAGGGATTCAGTATTTCGAATTGAAAATAGAAAAATAAATTCAATATTTATGCAAATATGTGCTACAAAAAAAATCTTCCCACTCTCATCCAGAACAATGCCTTGACATCACCTTCGCTTAAAGTAAGACACAATTAGAGGAGATGAGTTACAAAAATCTGTGAATACATATCTGGAATGGAATATGCTCAGGAGTTCATATCCTTTGAGGTGGTATAGGAGTTTCCAAAAGTAAGGGACAGGGTAAACACTGCACAAACATGGAGCTCTGCTGGCCTAAAGACTTTTGAGAAACTGCCTCTGAGTTTGGGCACTTGAAATATATGTTGTTGTCAGGAGATTTAGCTTCCGTCTAGTTAGACCATCATAACTGGGTCTGCATCTATGTGACCTGGAGGACATTGTTTCTTATTTCCCAATGAAAATGAGGCAGCAGTGCTGAATTTTCTCTTTGTAGGTAAACTGTAGCCACTGCGCGCTAAGTGTCTCCTCGTGTTTACTATAAAGCCGTTTTTTCATCCTCCACTTTTTGTGGTGTTTCTTGCTGCTTCACTGGAAGTTTGGTATTTGTTTCTTGGAATACAAGGAGTTCCACTGGGACAAAGTGCTGGAGGGAATTCTGTCACATGTGGTGGGTCAGGGTCTGCAGGAGAATGCACCAAGCAAGCTTCTTTCCCACAGAGCTTGCCCCATTGACCATAGCAACCTGATTCTGAACATTGCCCTGAAACCATTCCATATAACAAGATGCTTTTACATACAAGGGTCTGCTGGATGCACAATGTCAGTCACAAGCCATTTGGAAGCCAATGGCAGATAAACATGGCCTCACCACAGATGTTATATCAGACACCTCCCCACCACTGCTCTAGGCCAACTACTCAGCAGGCTCCAACTTACTGGCATCTCTGTTCTACACCATTTTCATGAAACCAAGTCAATCAAGGCACTGTCTGGTATACTCATGTACAGCAACAGGAATCCAAAGGTTCTCCAGTGCCACCTGGTCAAGGGAATTTCAAAAATTTGGTGGTATTTATCTAGCTATTTTTTAAGGATGAAGTTGGAGGCACTGTGGGTTTCCAATCATTCAGGAACCATTAAATGGCGAGGAAACTCATTTGAACAAAAGAAATGGAGAACTATCACAGGCAAAGCTTCCCAAAGTGTGGCCAAAAGGTCAGATGAAGCCAGGCTCATTGAGGTCTACAATGTGAGCTCCATGTGTGTTTTGACTCTCAACTATGGCTGCCAAGTCTTTAATAATAAAATCTTGTGATATCCTGGCTGAGATTACTTGTGCTCTGTGGAAAGCCACCCTGGGCCTAGATCTCAGTTTCCAAGGGCGAATCTCATGTGTGGCCTCCTAAAATCCCAACACAGTTCATGGCAATACTTCTCTGAAAACAGTTCCACAACTCAGTCTCTAAGGGAAATCACACCAGAGTTCAAGCCCAGGAGGAACCAGATATCTCTTCCAACCGCCACACAAATGACCACAATTAAAAACAAAAGACTCCCACATGGCACTCATCTTCTTCCATATAGACACTAATAATAACCTCTGGCTGGAGGTTTCCATGAGGGGCACAGACCAACACAGTGTTCAAAATAAGCACCCTCGCACCTCATTTGTCACAAGTCAGGGTATCCTGGACACCCTTCCTTTGAACACGGAATGATCATAGAGCCCTGCCTTTAATACTGCTCCACAATTCCAATTTGAGGCTTACTGACTGTGGGATTTAGATTCTTTATGTGAACTGGAGTCATGCGTAATCACAAGCACCAATGGGCTAGACTCTGCAGGGCTTTGAAGTACTCATTTGATGCAAAGGATCCCTATTCTCACTTGATGGAGATCAGGAACCTTACAGAGGAAGGCGAGAGGCGTAGTCCACAATGAATGCTTTTTGGACATTTTGGATTTGGGTGCACACATGGGATGTTTCTTTAGGTCCATTAGGTGCTAAGTATCTAAGCCACAGCCTCACACAGGGCCAAGTGGCCAATTCAGACACATCCCTTTCCAAACAATTAAGCAAAGAGCCCCAGGTGATGCCCATTCATTTCCATTTGAAAACTGTTTTCTTCAGGCTTCACAAAGGCGTGGCCTAATCAAAGACCTTCCTGTTATTCAGTGCAACAGAAGAATAGGTATGCAAAAGGCCCAAAGCAGGGTTTCTCCACAGAGACTTTACTGGTCACATTGATATCTGAGTTTTCTGAGATGCTCCAATTCCCTTCAGCTATCCTGTACATGGCCATGTCCCAGAGCTTGGAGGTGGTACATATCTTGGACACATAACCATGAGCCTATTATGGTTAGTGGCCAGAATTCAGGCAGAAAACAGGAACTTAGGAAGACAGTAGGTGTTGCCCATCCAGAAGGCAAGCCAAGTCCATCTATAAATTGGGAAGGATGAATGCTGGGAAGCTTTCTACTAGACAGAAAACATCCATTGATGCATGTTCTTTCTAATGTCTTCATCCACGAACACATTGGGATACCCAGACATAGAAACACACTCTTTGTCAAACGACTTTCTAGAAACCATCCACTCCAAAATGAACAAACTGCCTTTTCTACCTATTCTCAGAAAATGAGAAAAGACCACAAACTCACACCCAACCCACAAAGGCACCTCCTTCCCCCAAGTAGGTCTGTGACTATCTGGAGTGTCCTCTGACTGGTGGGCCATACTATGTTCCCAGAAATGGCCTGTCCTGTCTCAGATCTGGACTCCTTGGCCAACTCTGTGAGGTTATTAGGAGCCAGCGGTGAGCCATTACATGGAGATGACTTTTTCTTTCTCACGTCCTTCATAGCTGCCTACATCTTCTCCAGGGATCATTTCTGTATGGACCTTTGAGGATCTTAGCAGGTGGAAGATCTGCTACATTCCTGTATTGAAAGACCAACTCTGTCCCTAATCTTCTGTAAAGTTAGATTGAGGGAACAGTGTATGGTTAGGATTAATAACATGTTCGATATGAGTTAGGAATCATTCTGCAGGAATGTTTGGGAACCTGCAATATTTACAAGAAAATATACGTGAAATATTAGTATGAAAACAGAAATGTAGGTAAGATTTGAAGCCCAGAAGGGCATTGGGCCCTTGATTGGGATACGTAGATTTGAATTATTTTCTGCAGAGATGTCTCAGATAAATCGATGTACAATGGCATAGGACCTTGTACGTTGGATGATGGAATGTTTAAGAGAACTTCTAGTCAAAAAAGGATAGTTGGAATTATTAGAAAGATATTCAGTTTCAGAAAGAAGAGTGAGTATAGGTTTTGGACAAAAAGTTCTCTAGCAATAGGGTTTTGGATAGAGAGTGAATTTAAATGTGAGCACATGTGAAGAGTCAGTCACAATGATGAACTGGGGAAAATATGACGGAAGGCCGATATCAATAGAGACATTAAGAAATCAGGAAAAGTATAAAGTGAGTGATAGGATTAGATATTTTCTACAGGGTTGAGTTTGAATATATAATCTTAGGAAGAAAAAAATATGTTGTCACAAATAGGATTGACATTTGAGAACATTAGGCAACATGGATGTTTTTAGTAATCCATGCTCACTTTCAATTTAGGCTTTGGTACAATCATAAGTTTGACCTTTGCATTTTGTGTCTCGAATATTACTATGATAAAATGTATATGTAGATCGGGTGACATAAGTATTTCTTATACCATTTCTGGGAGCAATATTTTGAAGATGTATAAATTATTATTGGCGGTACAAAGATTTGTACCCTGTGTCTATGAATATAGAATTAATGCATGAATTGACAATACTGTGAATAAATAATATAACTGTTTACACTTTAAATAATGGATTGAATTGATATGTGAAAATATACACAAAAACTTATATTGATATACAATCATTCATTCCAACCAGTTACACATCTAATTGTATTATTACGTTATGTTTTATTATAAAGACTGTGTGAGATTTGCTTCAAACGTGATTATGGAAATCGAAAATAATGTGTTTGGAAAGAAGTCTCATTAAAAGACCAGTCAAGAAACCTGGAGGAATACATGTGTTCTGAAGCAGGAAGTTATTGAAAGTGAAACAAATGCCTATAAATTTGTGAATTTGTGGATGAAATATATATCCTATGATGTGCATAAACTGAAGAAATATTAACGAACCAGTGTTGAATAAAAATGAACATCAAAATACACACTATGTCCCATAGGAATCTAATTGCATTGATGTTAAACTGGGTAAATTACTGTAGAAATATTAGGATTTGTATGCACCATTCACTGAAGTTAGTTTTAAGTACTAGGAAACAAATATGTAGTTCAGGTGAATGAATATTTCTGAGAATAATCTTGTGAAATTTTTATTATAAATCCACATACATGAACATGAATGAATTTCGGTAGTGTATATAAGACACATATATTTCATATTTTGAAAAATCTTGAGAGTATATATATATATATATATATATATACCCAAAACACACACAGAGATATTAAAAAGTACCAATATATAAGCCAATCAATATTCATCATGAAATATATAACATCCACAGATGCAAAATTATTTATTGTACTGAGCATGGATTTATGTACAATGTTGTTCTCCTAGGAAGCTCACATATAGGTTGAATTTTCAGTTCCAACAGCGTTTAGGAGGAGTGATCTTTTCTCACAATTTGTATCTCCAAGTCAGCCAGGTCACAAAAATGTACGTGTGATACCAGGTAGAATTCTATATGTGCATATAAAAATACATGTGCTGAGTAGGCTACAGAGAAAGGGAGACAGGAATTCACGTATTTGTTAACTACAAAAACCCATGGTGAACTATTTTAATTAAAAATTGACTAGAATTATAACACCTACACTTTATCATGCAAAAGGCAAATCCAACTATACACCATGCCTCCTCTGAACTGTTTGTATTTCAATTCTGTTTGCATTATTTCTCTCCACCATATTTGGATTAGTGGTCAGAGTCTAGTAGGGTATGGGTTAGTGTCAGGGATTCAGTATTTTGAATGTAAAATAGGAAAATGAATCAAATGTGTATGCAAATATGTGCTACACAAAATCTTCCTACTCTCATTCACAACAATACCTTGACACTATCTTTGCCCCAAGTAAGACAAAATAAAAGAAGAAGAGTTAGAAAATCTGTGAATACATTTCAGGAATGGAACATGATTACGAGTTCACAATCTTGGAGGTGGTAGAGGAGTTTCCAAAAGTCAGGGACAGGGTAAATATTGCACAAATATGGAGATGTGCCAGCCTAAAGACTTCTGGAGAACCTGCCTCTGAGGTTGGCCACTTGAAGTATATGTTGTTGTCAGGACGTATGGCTTCCTTTGTAGTGAGACCACCAAAGCTGGGTCTCCATCTATGTGACCTGCAGAACATGGTTTCTTATTTTCCAAAGAAAGTGAGGCAGCAAGGCTGAATTCTCTCTTTGTAAGTAAACTCTTGCCACTGAAGGCTAAGTGTGGCCCCGTGTGGACTGTGAAGCCATTTGGTCATCCTCCACTTTTCATGGTGTTCTTGCTGCTGCACTGGGAGTTTAGTATTGGCTTCAGGAAATACAAGAAATTCAACTGGGTCACAGTGCTGGAGGGAGATCTGTCACGTGTTGTGCGTCAGGGTCTGCAGGAGAATGCACCAACCAGGCTTCTATCCCACATAGCTTGCCCCCTTGACCATAGCAACCTGATTCTGAACATTGACCTGAAACCTCTCCATTCAACAAGATGCCTTTACATACAAGGGTCTGCTGGCTGCACCATGTCAGTTACAAGCCTTTTGGCAGATCCACATAATCCCAACAGAGAAGTTTTATCACAGACCTGCAAAACACTCCTCTAGGCCCACTACTCAACAGACTTTAACTAATTTGCATCACTGTTCTACACCATTTTCATGAAACCCAGTCAATCAAGGCACTGTCTGGTACACTCATGATCAGCAACAGGAAATCCAAAGTGTATCCAGTGTCACCTGGTGATGGGAATTTCAAATTTTTATGATGTTTATATAGCCATTTTTCAAGGATGAGGTTGGAGGCACTGTGGGATTTAATTCATTCTGGAAACATCAAATGGTGAGAAAGCCCATTTCAATGAAACATCTGGAGAACTCTCACAGGCAAAACTTCCCAAAGAGTGGCCAAAAGATCAAATGAAGCCAGGCCCATTGAGGTCTACAATGTGAGGTCCATGTGTGTTTTTACTCTCAAATATGGCTGTCAAGTCTTAAAGAATAAAATCATGTGATATTCTGGCTCAGATTTCCAGTGCTCTGTGGGAAGCCCCCTGGACCTAGATCTCAGTTTCCAAAGGCCACTACCATGTGTGGCCTCCAAAAATCCCAACACAATTCATGGCAATACATCTCTGCAGTAATTTCCAAACTCAGTCTCTAAGAAGACTCACACCAGAGTTCAAGCCAAGGTGGACCAAGTCATCTCTTCCATCAGCCAAACAAATGACCACAATTAAAACCAAAATACTCCCACATGGCTCTCAACTACTTCCACATAGACACTCATCATTACCTCTGGCTGGAAGTTTCCATGAGGGGCGCAGCTGAAGACAGTATCCAAAATATGCTCCCTACCCTCATTTGTCTAAAGTCAGGGTGGCTTGACAACCTATCTGTGAACAAGGAGTGATCAAATAGGCCTGCCATTAATACTGCGCTGCTTCTCCAATTTGAGCCTAATGTCTGTGGGGTTTAGATTCTTTATGTGAATTGGAGTCATGAGAAAATCCAAGCACCTATGGGCTTGCCTCTGCAGGGCTTTGAAAAACTTTTTGAACCAAAGGATACCTATTCTCACTTGATTGAAATCAGAAACCTTACAGAGGAAGGCAAGAGACTTCATCCACAAGACTGCTCTTTTTCCATTTTGGTTTTGGATGCACACATGAGATCTTTCCTTAGATTCATCAGGTGGTGAGAATCTAAGTCACAGCCTCACACAGGGCCAAGAGGCTGATTCAGACACATCCCTTTCCATGGCAATTAAGCAAAGAGCCACAGGTGATGCTCATTATTTTCCATTAGAAAACTGTTTTCTTCAGGCTTCACAAAGGGGTGGACTGAGGCAAAGACCTTCCAGACATTCAGGGCAATGGAACAATAGGTAAACAAAAGGCCCAAATCAGTGTTTCTCCACTGACACTTTACTGGTCACACTGATATCTGAGTTTACTGAGTTCCTCTCCATTCCCTTCATCTATCCAGTACAAGGCCATGTTACAGAGTTTGGAGGTGGTACATATATTTACACAAAACCATGAGCCTATTCTTGAGAGTGGCCAGAATTCAGGAAGAAAACAGGAACTTAGGAAGATAGCAGGTATTGCCCATTCATAAGGAAAGTCGTAGTCCATTCATAAATTTGGCAGGATGAATGCTGAGAAGCTTTCTACTAGACAGAACACATCCATTGATGCATTCTCTTTTCTAATGTCTATAACCACAGACACAGTGGGATACACAAACCCACAACCATACCCACAAAGGCAACTCTTTCCTCCAAGTTGGTCTGTGACTATCCAGAGTGTCCTCTGATTGGTGGGCCATACTATGTTCCCCAAAATTGCTTGTTCTGTCTCAAATCTGCTTTCCTTTGCCAACTCTTGAAGTAGTCAGGAGTCAGCGGTGAGCCAATACCTGCTTTATCAGGAAAGAACCATCTTCAGAGCTTCCCTGGCATTTGGCCATCCTCACATCAGTAGGTAAGTGCCGTAGCCCGGCTGGCTGGGCAAAATAACCGGGGGGGTGACGAACAACTTGTGTAGACTGATGCAGCAGGACTGGAAGCCATTTATTATTGAATAAGAGCGGTATTTATACATTTTACACAGCCTATCTAATTAGCATGAAATAGATACAGCAGTCAAACAATAAGGAATCTCCACACTTAATGGCTCGCTTTTGTTACTTCACAAACCACTCCCTCTGGCATTTTGCCAGGCGCCATCCAGACTTCTTTACAGGCTCTAACATTTCTCTGGCAAAATAACAGGTGCCAATCTGACTTGTTTACAGACGTTAACATTTCCCCCTTTTGTTTAATTTAAATAAGGACCATAGTGTTTTTTACAGAAACACCATAAATAACCTGCTAGAAACAGAAAGGGAGGATACAAAATGTTACAATACCAATCCAATTGATGGCTCCATGCAAGAAGCCCTTGGAAAACTTATACCAGCAATGACACCGTTAGCAAAGATACCGAGTTACAAGTTGTTGTAGATTACAGTCTGTTGTCTCAGTCCAGATAAAGCAGTGTCTCAATAGATTAACTCAGAGTTCAGGTAAATCACAGTCCAGGTAAGTTCTCCAGGCAGCTAGCTTAATTTGTAGTAGCAGAAACAGCGATAGCTCCGAAGTCTCCTCGGGTTCTCAGCCAAAGTTTCCTCCAGTTCTCAGCAACATTGTAAATTCTTCCACCTTTGTTTTCACCGGCACTTGGACGAAGGCAGGAACTCCGGATGGCTAAAGAAAATCCTGTAGCATTTCACTAAGAAAACAACCTTCTGAACAATTTTAGTACATTATCTCAAGGTTTTTTACATTTAAAATAAGCCTTAATAGTACTCATTACTCATCAGCCTGCAGGTGTGGGAGACCCATTGTAGTTACTGGCCTTGGAAATGATCAAACTTCAGGGATGCCAGTGGCATCTTCTGCCAGCTGTAGCATCCTGGGCAGCCCCAGATGGCCCCAGGGAGAGTCCTGGGCTCAAACTTCTTCCGGGCACAGGGAGCAAAATCCTGCGAGACTGTGCCTCCAGGTCAGGTCTAGATTTGGGCTCACAGTGGTGATCCGCTCCCCCAGGCAGGGGGGCGGGGAAGAGCCCTCAACTGCCTCTTGGAAAATTCTTACTGCGCCATGATCGGCTTGGGCAGGTGGCAGCCGCCTTGTCATTTCACGCACCCTAAAGTATCGAAAAGTATTCAGTAATAGCCTTTTGCTGCAACTTTTTTCCTGATAATCCTTCTTCTTCTGAACTTTCTTTTTCTTTCTGACTAGAGTTTCTGGGCTTTTATCAACACATGCCCTAACTATTCTTGGTTCCACTGGGGTGCCTTTTTCTCTTATGAATTTACTTCTCACCCCTTCCATATTTTCATCACAAAGACAATACAACATTTCAAGACAAAACAAGACACAAACATACTGCATCAATCTTCTCCATTTTCTCGAAATGGTCATTTTTCCTATCGCCCTATCTGCCTAGGGACGAGCAGATTGCTCCCGTCCTATCTATGGACAGAAAGCTTTTTTCGACCCTTACCCGTGAGTGTCCCAGGGCTCCCCGTAACGGGCCACCATCTGCCGCAGTCCCGCTGCAGCAGAATAACCTGGGGGGTGACGAATAACTTGTGTATGTTGATGCAGCAGGAATGAGAGCCGTTTATTGTAAGATCTGAGCGATATTTATACATTTTACACAGCCTATCTCATTAGCATAAAATAGATACAGCAGTCAACAAATAAGGAATCTTCACACTTAATGGCTCGCTTTTGTTACTTCACAAACCACTCCCTCTGGCATTTTGCCAGGCGCCATCCAGACTTGTTTACAGACTCTAACATTTCTCCGGCAAAATAACAGGTGCCAATCTGACTTGTTTACAGACCTTAACAGGTAAGAAGAAAGACTGACTCTGTCTTTGGTAAATTCAAACAAGTGAGACCACTGGGACTGGGATTGGTAATGGCTCTGGGTGCCTGGCTTCCTGGATCCCAAGTTCAGAGACTTTCATCACCAAGGAAGTGAGGTGTGGTCACTTCTTTCAGGAACTGAATGAGGTCACTGCCTTGGCTACCACTTTGTCCTAACAGTTGCTTCCAAGGGTTCCATGAGATGGAGGCTGCCCCTACTTCCTGTGACAATTTCATATGTTAGAATGGTATATCAACCGTATGCACCTGGGAAGAGCTTTCCACACAGGCCTGGTTTGGTCTACTCTACATTAAGAAGAGTGAGGCTGATTCAGACACATTCCTTCATCCTTCCAGGTTGTTTGCCATGGAGATGTCTTTTGCTCTCTCAGGTCCTTCATAGCTGCCTACATCTTCTCCAGAGATCATTTCTGCACGTACCTTTGATGTTCTCAGCAGGTGGAAGATCCCATACATTCTTGTATTGTAAGGCCAACACTGTCGCTGCTCTTCAGCAAAGTTAGATTGAGGGAACAGTGTATGATTAGTGTTATTAACATGTTCCAAGTGTCACATGAGAAGGAGGCTGCCCCTACTTCCTGTTACACTTTCACAAGTTAGAATGGTATATCAATAATAGGCGCCCTGGAACAGCTACCCACACAGGCTGGGTTTGGTCCATTTTCTCTACATTAAGAAGAGAGAGGCTGATTCAGACAGAACCCTTCATCCTGACCAGGTTGTTTGCCATTGTAGATGACTTTTGCTCTCTCAGGTCCTTTATAGCTGCCTTCATGTTCTTCAGGGATCATTTATGCATGTACCTTTGAGGTTTTCATCAGGTGAAATATCTCATACATTCCTGTGTTTTAAGACCAACTCTATCCCTGCTCTTCCGTAAAGTTAGATTGATGGAACAGTGAATGGTTAAGGTTAACAACATGTTTGATTTGGGTTAGAAATCATTCTGCTGGATGAATGATGGTATTTGGAACCTAAAATATTTAAAAGAATATAGAGGTGAAATATAATCATAAAAACAGAAATCTAGGTAAGATTCGAAGCCCAGAATGGCATTGGGACCTTGACTGGGATAATTAGCATTGAATTACTTTCTGCACAGATGTCTAAAATAAATCTATAATCAATGGCATAGGATCTTCTACCTTGGATGATTGAATGTACAAGAGAACATCCAGTCAAACAGGGATAGTCGGTAGGATTAGGAAGATAGTCGGTAGGTATAGGAAGAAGAGTGAGTATAGTATTTGGAACAAAAGTTCTTTAGCAATAGGGTTTTGGTTAGAGAGTGAATATGTTTGTCAGCACATGTGAAGAGTCAATCACAATGATGAACTTGGGAAATATGTAGGAAAGCAGATATCAATAGAGACATTACAAAATCAGGCAAATTATAAAGTGATAGGATTAGACATTTTCAAAGGGTTCAGGTTGAATATATAATCTTAGAAAGAAACACATATGTAGTCAGGAATAGGATTGACATTTGAGAGAATTAGGCAATGTGGACATGGATGTTTTTAGTACTCCATGCTCACTTTCCATTTAGGCTTTGGTACAATAATAAGTGTGACCTTTGCATTTGGTGTCCAGAATATTACTGTAATAAAATGTATATGTAGATCAGGTGAAATGAGTATTTCTTCCACCATTTCCGGGAGCAATATTGTGAAGACGAATAAATTAGTATTGGGGGTACAAAGAGGTGTACGCTGTGTCTATGAATATAGAAATAATGCATAAATAGATCATACTGGGAAAAAATATAACTGGTTCCACTTAAATAATGGATTGAATTGATATCTGAAAATATATAGGAAATCTTATATTGATATACAATCATTCATTCCAAAGAGTTATACATCTAATGGTAATCTTAGAGTTATGGTTTATAATGAAGGGTGTGTGAGTGTGTATGATTAGTGTTATTAACATGTTCGATATGGGTTAGGAACCATTCTGCTGCATGAATAATGGTATTGGGAACCTGTGATATTTACAAGAATATAGAGGTGAAATATATGTACGAAAACAGAAATCTAAGTAAGATTTGAAGCCCAGAAGGTCATTTGTCCCTTGATTGTGATACTTAGCGTTGAATTACATTCTGCACAGATGTTTCAGATAAATCGATATACAATGGCATAGGACCTTTCACCTTGGATGATTGAATGTAGAAGAGAACATCCAGTCAAAAAGTGATAGTCGGTAGGATTAGGAAGATATTCGGTAAATTTAGGAAGAAGAATGATTGTAGGATTTGGAACAAAAGTTCTTTAGAAGTAGGGTATCGCTAAGAGAGTGAATGTAAACATCAGCACATGTGACGAGGAAGTCACAATGATTAACTGGGGAAAATATGTAGGAAAGCAGATATCAATAGAGACGTTACAAAATCAGGCAAAGTATAAAGTGAGTGACAGGATTAGACATTTTCAACATGGTTGAGTTTGAATATATAATCTTTGGAAGAAACAAATATGTTGTCACCAATAGGATTTTCATTTGAGAGCATTAGGCAACCTGGACATGGATGTTTTTAGTAATCCATGTTCACTTTCCATTTAGGTTTTTTACAATCATAAGTGTGACCTTTGCTTTTTGTGTTCAGAATATTACTGTGATAAAATGTATATGTAGATCAGGTGACATGAGTATTTCTTCCACCATTTCTGGGAGCTATATTTTGAGGACGTATAAATTAGTATTGGGGGTACAAAGCGGTGTACCTGTGTCTATGAATATAGAGATAATTCGTGAATAGACTCTACTGTGAATAAATAATATAACTGGTTCCACTTTAAATAATTGATTGAATTGATATCTGAAACTAAGTAAGAAATCTTATATTGATATAGAACCATTCATTCCAACCAGTTACACATCTAATGGTAATATTAGTGTTATGGTTTATTGTGACGGGTTTGTGAGTTTTGCTTCAAATGTGATAATGGAAATCGAAAATAATGTGTTTGGAAAGAAGTCTCATGAAAAGAGCAGTCAAGAAACATGGAGGAATACATGTGTTCTCAAGCAGGAAGTGATTGAAAGTGAAACAAATGCCTATAAATTTGCGAAATTTTGATGAGACATATATGCTATGATGTGCATAAACTGAAGAAATAGTAATGTACCAGTGTTGAATAAAAAAGAACGTCAAAATGCACATCATGTCTACTTGCATTGATGTTCAACTGGGTAAGTTACTGTAGAAATATTAGGATTTTGGGGGGGATTAATAATACAATTTATTTTAGCACTAGCATGCCACAGAATGTAGAGGAAAGATCAATGGATTTTTAGTTATAGCACTAATAATCTAACATTTAGTGACTATTTTGGATAGTCTAAAATTACATAAGGCTATGTAACATAATTTTTTTTATTTAACATTCATCAAAGCTTGGAATTTTCGTAATATTTCTTCTTTTTTCTTTTTTATTTTTTCAGTTGTTGATTGACCTTCATTTTGTTTATTTGTATGTGGTGCTGAGAATAGAACCATGTGCCTTACACATGCTAGAAAAGCATGTTACCACTGAGCCACAAACCCAGCCCCTCCACTTTTATCTTAACATCATACACTCATGTCCCTCTTCTTTACTCACTTTCTTCCCCATTTTCCCCCTTCTCTCCCTTCCTTTTTCGTTTCCCCTCCATATCTATTTTTCTCTCATGTCATTACAAACAGTAGTATGCTATGAAATTTAAGTTTAAGACTGTTTTTTATAGTCATTCTTTTTCTTGAGAAAATCTAAAAATTATAATCACCTGATAGATATATTACAATACATTTATTACACATATGTATCTATATTCATGCATATGCATTACATATATTATATATATACATATATATTTAAAAGTACTTTGATTTTCCTGTTAGAAATAATATAGACCAAATCTTTCTTAATTCTCAATTCTTCCATAATTAACATCTTACAGTGAAAATCAAATAAACATATTTAAGTAAAAAGGTATCATTCTTATTTATCAATACTGATAATTTAAGGTTTTATATCACATTAAGCTGTAATATGGCATATTAACTCTTATGAATTAGAGAAATTGTATTTGAACAACCTATTATTTAAGGACCATATGCACTGACATTTTAAATGGCGTTCTTGTGATTTCTATTTCTATCAATTGTGTATTAATTGCCAAATACTTATTTTAGTACTTTTCATGTTCATAATTGATATAAAGTCAATTGTTTAATTCTTCTTGTAAGTAGTTACTTATTACAGTAGGGACATTATTAATAATACTACATCTTTATAAGAAAAATGGTACAAATTTATTTTCATGCAAAATTAAGAATAATTGCATGCTCTAAATGTTTGATTGTTGATACATATAATAAAGAGCTTTTGATGAGTCTCTTCCCCAGTAAAACATAAAATGCAAAGATAATGTCCAAATAAAGATAAGAAAAATACACATTATCAGCTAGAAACTATTAAATAAAAGATGAAGGGAACAATCCAACACATTGTACAAACTTGTCAGATGAGGTAGTATTCTGGAAGAATAGCCTAAGACTAGACCTTGTCCATGTCAAAATATTCACGAAAAAAATGAAGTATGAAAAGTGTAGAAAATGCTATGAATTTTTCATGAAGATAGGTGAATTATCCTTTCATCTCAATTTATGTGCATTTTCTGGTAAAATAAATTTGTGATATTTACAACTACACAAAACAAAGTTTCTGCATAGCAAAATGAATACATCTGAACCCATTTTTAGCTGATTTCTTCCCACTAAATTTTAAAACTTTATTTATTTATTTATTTTTATTGGTTGTTCAAAACATTACAAAGCTCAAGATATATCATCTTTCATACATTTGACTCAATTGGGTTATGAACTCCCATTTTTTCCCCAAATACGAATTGTAGAATCACATCGGTTACACATTCACACTTTTACATAATGGCATATTAGTGACTGTTGTATTCTGCTACCTTTCCTATCCCCTACTATCCACCCTCTCCTCCCCTCCAATCTTCCCTCTCTACCTCATCTGCTATTGTTCAATTCTCTCCATTGTTTCCCCCCCACTTCCCCTCACAACATTTTATATGCGATTTTGTGTAACATTGAGGGTCTCCTACAATTTTCATAAGCTTTCCCTTCTCTCTCCCTTTCTCTCCCCCCATTCGTCTTTGTTTAATGTTAATATTTTCCTCATGCTCTTCCTCCCTGTTCTGCTCTTATTTGCTCTCTTTATATCAGAGAAGACATTTGGCATTTGTTTTTTAAGGACTGGTTAGCTTCGCTTAACATAATATGCTCTAATGCCATCCATTTCCCTGCAAATTCTATGATTTTGTCATTTTTGTGCTGTGTAATACTCCATTGTGTATAGATGCCACATTTTTTTTTATCCATTAATCTATTGAAGGGCATCTAAGTTGGTTCCACAGTCTAGCTATTGTGAATTGTGCCGCTATGATGATTGATGTGGCAGTATCCCTATAGTACGCTCTTTTAAGATCCTCAGGGAACAGTCCAAGAAGGGTGATAGCTGGGTCAAATGGTGGATCCATTTCCAGCTTTCCCAGGAATATCCATACTTCTTTCAAAATTGGCCTCACCAATTTGCAGTCCCACCAGCAGTGTACAAGTGTACACTTTTCCCCACATCCTCGCCAACACTTATTGTTGTTTGACTTCATAATGGCTGCTCATCTTACTGGAGTAAGATGGTATCTTAAGGTGGTTTTGATTTGCATTTCTCAGACTGCTAGAGATGGTGAGCATTTTTTCATGTACTTGTTGATTGATTGTATGTCCTCCTCTGTGAAGTGTCTGATTAGGTCCTCGGCCCATTTGTTGATTGGGTTATTTGTTATCTTATTGTTTAATATTTTGAGTTCTTTGTATATTCTGCATATTAGGGCTCTATCTGAAGTGTGAGGGGTAAAAATTTGTTCCCAGGATGTAGGGTCTCTATTTACCTCTCTTATTGTTTCTCTTCTTGAGAAAAAAACTTTTTAGTTTAAGTAAGTCCCATTTGTTTTTTTCTTGTTATTAACTCTTGGGCTATTGATGTCTTATTAAAGAATTTGGAGCCTGACCCCACAGTATATAGATCGTAGCCAACATTTTCTTCTATGAGACGCAGTGTCTCTGATTTGATATATAGCTCCTTGATCTATTTTGATTTAACTTTTGTGCATGGTGAGAGAACGGGATTCAGTTTCATTTTGTTGCGTATGTATTTCTAATTTTCCCTGCACCATTTGTTGAAGATGCTATCCTTCATCCATTGCATGTTTATAGCCACTTTATCAAATATAAGAAAGTTGTAATTTTGTGGTTTGATTTCTCTGTCCTCCATTCTATACCATTGGTCCACCTGCCTGTTTTCGTACCAGTACCACACTGTTTTTGTTATTATTGCTTTGTAGTAAAGTTTGAACTCTGGTATCGCTATACCTCCCGATTCACACTTCCTGCTTAGAATTTCTTTTGCTATTCTGTGTCTTTTGTTTTTCTATATGAATTTCATGATTGCTTTATCATTTCTACAAGAAATGCCATTGGGATTTTGATTGGCATTGCGTTAAACCTGTATAGAACTTTGGGTAATTTCGCCATTTTGATGAATTTAGTTCTGCCTATCCATGAACAGGGTACATTTTTCCATCTTCTAAGATCTTTTTCTATCTCTCTCCTTAGGGTTCTGTGGTTTTCACCTCTTTTGTTATGTTGATTTCCAAGTATCTTATTTTCTTTGAGGATATTGTGAATGGAGTGGTTTTCCTCATTTCCATTTCAGAAGTTTTGTTTCTGATATACAGGAATGCCTTTGATTTATGCGTGTTGGTTTTATATCCTTCATTTATTAACTCTAGCAGTTTCTTTGTAGACCCTTTTGGGTCTGTTAAATATATTACCATGTCATCCACAAATAGCGATAATTCAAGTTCTTCTTTTCCTATTTTTATGCCTTTAATTTCTTTTGTCTGTCTAATTTCTCTGGCTAGTATTTCAAGAACTAAATTGAATAGAAGTGGTGATAGAGGGCATCCCTGTCTTGTTCCAGATTTCAGAGGGAATGCCTTCAGTTTTCTCCATTTAGGATGATCCTAGCCTGAGGTTTAGCATATATAGCTTTTACAATGTTGAGGTAAGTTCCTGTTATTTCTAGTTTTTCTAGTGTTTTGAACATAAAGGGATGCTGAACTGTGTCGAATGTTTTTACTACATCTATCGAGATGATCATATGGTTCTTGTCCTTAAGTCGATTGATGTGGTGAATAGCATTTATTGATTTCCGTATATTGAACCAGCCTTGCATTCCAGGGAAGAATCCTACTTGATCATGGTGCACAACTATTTGATATGCTTTTGGATTCAATTCACACGGATTTCATTGAGAATTTTTGCATCCAAGTTCATTAGAGATATTGGTTGTAGTTTTCTTTTTTGAAGTGTCTTTGTCTGGTTTTGGGATCAGGGTGATTTTGGACTCCGAGAATGAATTTGGAAGAGCTCCTTATTTTTCTATTTCTTGAAATAGCTTGAAAAGTATTGGTATTAATTCTTCTTTGAAGGTTTTTTTGAACTCTGCTCTATACCCATCAGGTCCAGGGCTTTTTTTGGTTGGTAGTATTTTGATGGCTTCTTCTATTTCTTCCTTTGTTTTTGGTCTGTTTAAATTGTGTGTGTCTTCCTGACTGAATCTGGGCAGATCGTATGACTTAAGAAATTTATCGATATTTTAACTATCTTCTATTTTATTGGAATATAGGGTTTCAAAATACTTTCTAATTATCTTCTGTATTTGTGTACTGTCTGTTGTGATATTGTCTTTTTCATTCCGTATGTTAGTAATTTTAGTTGTCTCTCTTCTTCTCATCCTTAGCATGGCTAAGGGCCTGTAAATCTTATTTATTTTTTCAAAGAACCAACTTTCAGTTTTATCAATTTTTTCAATGTTTTTTTTTGTTTCAATTTCGTTGATTTCTGCTCTAATTTTAATTATTTCTTGTCTTCTACTACATTTGCTGTTGTTTTGCTCTTCCTTTTCTAGGTTTTTGATGTGTACTGTGAGTTTATTTATTTGTTGTTTTATTCTTTTTTTGAGGAAAGAACTCCAAGAAATGAATTTCCCTCTTTAAACTGCCTTCTTTGTGTCCCATAGATTCCAGTATGATGTGTCTGCATTGTCATTTGATTCTAAAAATATTTCTATCTCCTCCTTTATGTCTTCTGTAACCCATTGATCATTCAGTAGAATATTGTTCATTTTCCATGTGATGTAGGATTTTTCATTCCTTCTTTTATCATTGATTTCCAGTTTCATTCCATTATGATCAGATATGGTGCATGGTATTTTCTCCACGCCTTTATATTTACTAAGAGTTGCCCAATGGCATAATATATGGTCTAACTTGGAGTAGGATCCATGTGCTGCTGAGAATAAAGTGTATCCACTTGATGATGGTTGATGTATTCTATATATGTCGGTTACGTCAAGGTTATTGATTGTGCTGTTGAATTCTATAGTTTCTTTATTCAGTTTTTTATAGAGGATCTGTCTAATGGCGAGAGCGGTGTGTTGAAGTCACCCATAATTATTGTGTTGTAGTCTATTTGACTCTTGAACTTGAGGCGAGTTTGTTTTATGAGCGTTGCAGCTCAATTGTTTGGTGCATACCAATTGATAATTGTTATGTCTTGTTGGTGGATGGTTCCTTTTAACAATATATAGTGTCCTACTTTATCCCTTTTGATTAACGTAGGTTTGAAGTTGATTTTATATGATATGAGTATGGCCACTCCTGCTTGCTTCCGAGGGCCATATGAGTGGTATGATTTTTCCCAACCTTTCACTTTCAGCCTGTGTATGTCTTTACCTTTCATATGAGTCTCCCGAAGGCAGCATATTGTTGGATTTATTTTTTTGATCCAGGTTACTAGCCTATGTCTCTTGATTGGTGAGTTTAGATTTTTAACATTTAAGGTTACAATTGAAATATGATTTGTACTTCCAGTCATGTTTATTTATTTATTTATTTTAATTTGGGTAGTTTTTACTTTTTGGTTTTTTTCTTACCCCTTTACTGAGATACCTCCCGCTGTTAGTTTTTGGCACTATTTTTCAATTCCTCTTCTTGTAGTATTTTGCTCAAAATGCTTTGCAGTGCTGGTGTTCTGTCTGCGAATTCTTTTAGCTTTTATTTATCAGGAAGGACTTAATTTCATTGTCAAATCTGAAGCTTAATTTTGTTGGATACAGTATTCTTGGTTGGAATCCATTATTTTTCAGTGTTTGAAATACATTGTTCAAAGATCTTCTCGCTTTCAAAGTCTGTGATGAAAAATCAATTGTTAACCTTATTGGTTTACCCCTGAATGTTATCTGCCTACTTTTTTTGTAGCTTTTAATATTCTCTCCTTGTTCTGTATGTTGGCTATCTTCATAATTATATGTCTTGGAGTTTGTCTATTATGGTTTTGAATGTTTGAGGTCCTGTAGGCTTCCAGGATATGGCAATCCATTCCATCTTTCATCTCTGGGAAGTTTTCTAGAATTATTTCATTTAATATGTTGTTCATTCATTCGGTTTGAATTTCTATGCCTTCTTCTATCCCGATGACTCCCAATTTTGTTTTTTTTATGACATCCCATATCTCTTGAATAGTTGCTCATGGGATTTAAGCATGTTTTCTGTGTTGACTATATTCTTTTCAAGTTGACAAACTTTGTCTTCATTATCTGATGTTCTGACTTCTACTTGATCTAGTCTATTTGTAATATTCTTGTTTGAGTTTTTAATTTGGTTTATAGTTTCCTGCATTTCTAGAATTACTGTATGATTTTTTAAAAGATCTCTATCTCCTTGTAAAGCTTGTTCTTTGCCATTTGAATTTGTTTGTTTAATTCATTTTCAAAATATACTTTTATTGCTTAGACTTGCTGCCTCATGTCTTCTCTCTTATTCCTTTCCATCTGTGTTAGGTATGACTTAAGTTTTTTCCCTATCCCTGTTTCTGATGCTTCTAGGTTCTCCTGTAGTATTAAGTTGTCCTTCATTGTTTGTACACCTTGTTTTCCCTTGTTTTTTCATGATGTTCACGTCATTTTCCAGCTCTATTTGATTGCTGTGTTTCTGCTCTCTTCTATAGATTTGTTATGGGTTTATATATCTCTGTTTTCTCTCCTTTGTGTTGGTAGACTATGCCTGCTTAAGTGGATTCCGCTGTTAAGGAATTCTGACGGCCGAGCTCCAGTGATGTCACCTCTCTGCTGTGGTGGGCCCCAGGCTCCTTGCCGGAGTGTCCGAATTGGGTGGGTGGACTGGATTGTCTCTGGTTGGTTTCAGCTCCCGGTCGCTGGCAGGCCGGCAGTCTCCAGCCACCCAGTAGCGCGGGCAGCTTGTGGTCTGTCTTCGGCTGGTGGGTGATCTCTAGCCACACAGTTGCGCGTTTGGTCGCCGGCAGGCACGCGTTCTCCAGCCGTCAAGACATAGCGTCAGCAGGTGGGCTGGCGCCAGCAGGAAGGTGGTCTCCAGTTGCCCAGTCACACTGGCAGTGGGCCGGCGTTCTCCAGCCAACCAGTCAGGAGGGCCTGGCCTCTAGTCCCCTGGTTTATCCTGCTAATCCTGATTTCTCCTGCTAGACCAGATTTCTCCTGAGTGATGCTTCTCGGCAGCTCAAACTGTTCTCTGGGTCTGCCGTTTGTTGGGTGGGGAGGGTGTCTATTGGGAACCCTGGAACTCTATTGTTTTAATTTTTTTCGCTTGCCCATCGCCCCGCACTGGCTAGACAAGTTTCATTTTTGCCGCTGATGGGAAGGGGAGATGAAGGTCAGGTGCCTCTAGTTTTCCCCCAGTCTTTATGCAGACTTGCTCTGATTATCCCTCCCCCAAAAGCCTAGGAGATATTTTATGCGAATTCCCCTCTGTATGTGAGATGAGCTGAGAAACACACACCTGTTTTATTCTTGCAATCTGTCAGGGAGTGGTGGTGGTTACTTCAGCTCTCCAAGATGGTGGCTGTTGGTTTCCTTTGTGGAGTTTCCACTTTGGGGCATAGAAATGTACTGCTAACTTCCCCGTCTGAAATCCCGAATTCAGCTGGGGGCTCAGTGGATGCTCAGCCAGCATGATTCCACAGAATCCGCAGCAACGTTTCTCCCTGCTTGCTGGTCGCTTCTCGGTGGTGCCTCACCATTTGTAGACACAGGGCAGGTCACGCGAATCAATCAGAATGGATCTCCAGTTGCACAAGTGGCTTGTGTTTGAGACTCAATTACCTGACCTCGGTGGTGGAAATCATTCTTCTAGGTTTCGGTAAACACCCATTTTCCTGTAAGATCCTAACAAGATAGTTTTTCATCCCTCTAACTCGTTATTCACTTGCGCAGTGGCAGGGTACACTGGGTGTGACACACTGTCTTCACAGCCATCTTGCAATGCCGAAATATTAGAATTTGGATGCACCATTTACTGAAAACTGTTTCAGTACTAGGAAAAAATATGTATTTCAGGTGGATGAATATTTCTGAGAATAATTTTTTAAAAAGTGGATTATAAATCCACATACATGAATATGAATGAATTTAGGGAGTGCAAAATAAGACACAAATATTTCATATTTTGAAAAATCTGGAGAGTATATATATATATATATATATATATATATACACACACACACACACACACAGACATTAAAAACTAGCAATATATATGCCAATCGAAATTCATCATGAAATACATATCATCCACAGACCCAAAAATATTCATATACTGAACATGGATTTATGTATAATGTTGTTCAACTAGGAGGCTTACCCATAGGTTGAATTTTCAGTTCCAACAGCATTTAGGAGGAGTGATCTCTTCTCACAATTTGTATTTGCCAAGTCAGTCACCTCACGAAAATGTACGTGTGATACCAGGTACAATTCTATATGTGCATATAAAATTACATGTGCTGAATAGGCTACAGAGAAAAGGAGACAGGAATTCACATATTTGTTAACTTTCAAAACACACGGAGAACTATTAAAACAAAAAAATGACTAGATTTATAACTCCTACCCTATATAATGCAAAAGGCAATTCCAACTATACACCATGCCTCCTCTGAACTGCTTGTATTTCTATTCTGTTTTGGTTATTATTCTCTATCATATTACGATTAGTAGTCAGAGTCTAGTATGGTAGGGGTTAGAGTCAGGGATTCAGTATTTCGAATGGAAAATTGGAAAATGTATCCAATGTGTATGCAAATATGTGCCACACAAAATCTTCCCACTCCTCCAGAACAATGGCTTGACATTATCTTCGCCCCAAGTAAGACATAATTAGAGGAGAAGAATTAGAAAATCAGTGAATACTTATCTGGAATGGAATATGCTAAGGAGTTCACTACCTTGAAGGTGGTACAGGAGTTTCCAAAAGTAAGGGACAGGGTGAACACTCCATAAACATGGAGCTCTGCTGGCCTAAAGACTTCTTGAGAAATTGCCTCTGAGGTTGGGCACTTGAAACATATGTTGTTATCAGGAGCTTTAGCTTCCTTTGTACTGAGATCATCAAAGCTGGGTCTGCACCTATGTAACCTGTAAAACATAGTTTCTTATTTTCCAATTAACATGAGACACCAGTCCTGAATTTGATCTTTGTAGGTAAACTGTGGCCACTGGGTTCTAAGTGTCTCCCTGTGTGGACTGTGAAGCCATTTGTTCATCCTCCAATTTTCATGGTGTTTCTTGCTGCTACAATGGGAGTTTGGTATTTGCTTCATGAAATACACGGAGTTCAACTGGGACACAGTGCAGGAGGGAGTTCTGTCACATGTGGTATTTCAATTTCTGCAGGAGAATGCACCAACCATGCTTCTATATCACATAGCTTGCCCCATTGACCATAGCAAATCGATTCTGAACATTGCCTGAAACCTCTCCATATAACAACATGCCTTTACTTAGAAGGGACTGCTGGCTGCATCATGTCAGTCACACGCCATTTGGAAGCCAATGGCTGATCCACATGGCCCCACTACAGATGTTTTATCACACACCTGCCTACCAATGCTCTAGGCCCACTAATCATCAGGCTCCAACTTATTGGCATCTCTGTTTTACACAATTTTTATTAAAACCAGTCAATCAAGGCACTGTCTGTTATACTCATGATCAGCAACAGGACATCCAAAGGTTCTCCTGTGCCAGCTGGTCATGGAAATTTCAAAAATTTCATGGTATTTTTCTAGCCATATTTCAACAATGACGTTGGAGGCACTGTGAGTTTCAGTTCATTCCAGAACCATTAATCTTGACGAAGCTCATTTCAATGAAAGCTCTGGAGAAATCTCACAGGTAATGCTTCCCAAAGAATGGCCAAAAGGTCAAATGAAACCAGGCCCATTGAGTTCTACAATGTGAGGTCCATGTGTCTTTTGACTCTCAACTATGGCTGCCAAGTCTTTCAGAAGAAAATTATGTGATATTGGCTGTGATTCCCAGTGCTCTTTTGAAAGCCACCCTGGGCCTTGATCTCAGGTTCCAAGGGCGACTCTCATGCATAGCCTTCTAAAATCCCAACACAATTAATGGCAATACTTTTCTGAGGTCAGTTCCAGAACTCAGTCTCTAAGTGGAAAAACACCAGAGTTCATGTCAAGGTGGACTCAGTCATCTCTTCCAACCACCACACTAACAACCACAATTAAAACCAAAACACTCCCACATGGCCCTCATGTTCTTTTAAATAGACACTCATCATAACCTATCGCTGGAATTTTCCACGAGGGGCGAAGCTCAAGACAGTCTCCTAAATAATCTCTCTTGCCCCTAATTTGCCTAAATTCAGGGTGGCCTGGACACCACTCCTGTGAACCAGGAGTGTTCATATAGGCCTGCTGTTAATACTTCTCTGTTTCTCCAATTTGAGGCATATTGACTGTGCAGTTTGGATTCTTTATGTGAATTGTAGTCACGTGAAAATTCAAGCAATTATGGGCAAGCCTCTTTAGGGCTTTGAAGAAATGATTTGGCCCAAAGGATCCCTATTCTAACTTGATGGAGGTCAGGAACCTCACAGAGAATGGGGAGAGACTTCATCCACAATAACTGCACTTTTGGCCATTTTTGTTTTGGATGCACACATGTGATGTTTCTTTAGATTCTTCAGGGGTTGAGAATCTAAGCCACGGCCTCACACAGGGCCAAGAGGCTGATTCAGACACTTCCATTTCCAAAGGAATTAAGCAAAGATCCACAGGTGATGTCCATTCATTTCCATTTGAACCTGTTTTCTTCAGGCTTCACAAACGAATGTCTTGAGGCAAAGACCTTCCTGACATTCAGGGCAACAGAACAATAGGTAAGCAAAAGGCCCAAAGCAGGGTTTCTCCACTTAGACTATCATGGTCACACTTATATCTGAGTTTTTTGAGATGCTCGACATTCCCTTCAGCTATCCAGTACATGGCCATGTCACAGGGCTTGGAACTGCTACATATCTTGGACACAAAACCATGAGCCTATTCTGGAGAGTAGCCAGAATTCATGAAGAATGCAGGAATTTTGGAAGATACCACATGTTGCTCATCGATAAGGCAAGCTGAAATCCATTCATAAATTCGGCAGGATGAATGCTGGGAAGCTTTCTACTAGACAGGACACAACAATTGATGCATTCTGTTTTCTAATGTCTAAAACCATGGACACAGTGGGATACACAGACATAGGAACTCTTGCTTGCCAAACGACTTACTATAAACAGTTCACTCCAAATCAAACAAACCGCCTTTTCTACCTATTCTCAGAACATGAGACAAAACCACAAACCCACACCGACAACCACAGAGGCACCACCTTCTACAAAGTATGTCTGTGACTATCCAGAGTGTCTTCTGACTGGTGGGCCAACTTATGATCCCCGGAAATCACCAACTCTGTGAACTTGTCAGGAGCCAGCGGTGAGCCACTATCTGCTTTCTCAGAAAAGGCCCCTCTTCTGAGTTTTCCTGGCAGTTGGCCATCCTCATATCTGTAGGTACCATGAAAGACTGACTCTGTCCTTGTTAAATCCAAACAAGTGAGCCCACTGGGACTGGGACTGGGACAGGCTCTTGGTACCTTGCTTCCTGGATCCCAAGTACCAAGAGTTCCATGACCAAGGAAGTGAGGTGAGGTCACTTCCTTCAGGAACTGAATGAGGTGACTGCTTTGGCAACCACTTTGTCCTAACAGTTGCTTCCAAGGGTCCCATGAGATCGAGGCTTCTCCTACTTCCTGTGACACTTTCACAAGTTAGAATGGTATATGAACCATAGGCACCCAGCAACAGCTCTCCAAACAGGACTGTTTGTGCCCATCTTCTCTACATTATGAACAGAGAGGCTGATTCAGACACAACCCTTCATCCTGACCAGGTTGTTTGCAATGGAAGATGACGTTTGCTCTCTCAGGTCCTTCATGGCTGCCTACATGTTCTCCAGGGATTACTTCTTCATGGACCTTTGAGTTTTACAACAGGTGGAAGATTTTCTACATTCCTGTATTGTAAGACCAACTTGGTCACTCCTCTTCTGTAAAGTTAGATTGAGGGAACAGTGTATGGTTAGGGTTAATAACAGGTTTGTTTTGGGTTAGGAATTATTCTAATTGATGAATAATGGTATTGGGAACCTGTGATATTTATAAGAATATATAGGTGAAATATAAGTATGAAAACAAAAATCTAGGTAAGATTTGAAGCCCAGAAGGGCATTGCGCTATTGATTGGGATACTTAGCTTTGATATATGTTCTACACAGGTGTTTCAGATAAAACGATAATCAATGGCATAGGACCTTGTACCTTGGATGATTGAATGTAGAAGTGAACATCCACTAGAACAGGGATAGTCGGTAGGATTAGGAAGATATTCGATAAGTTTCAGAAGAAGACTGAGTACAGAATTTGGACCAAAAGTTCTTTAGCAATAGTGTATCGGGTAGAGAGTGAATGTAAATGTCAGCACACGTGAAGGGTCAGTCACAATGGTGAACTGGGGAAAATATTTAGGTAAGCAGACATCAATAGAGACATTAGGAAATCAGGCAAAGTATAAATTGAGTGATAGGATTAGACATTTGCAACAGGGTTGAGGTTCAAAATATAGTCTTAAGAAGAAACAAATATGTAGTCACCAATAGGATTGACATTTGAGAGCATTAGGCACACTGGACATGAATGTTTTCAGTAATCTATGCTCACTTTTCATTTAGGCTTTGATACAATCATAAGTGTGATCTCTTCTTTTTGTGTCCAGAATATTACTGTGATAAAATGTATATGTAGATTAGGTGACATGAGTATTTCTTCCACCATTTCTGGGAGCAACATTTTGAAGATGAAAAAATTAGTATTGGGGTTACAAATAGATTTACTCTGTGTCTATGAACATCGAGATAATTTATGAATAGACGATACTGTGATTAAATATTATAACTTGTTCCAACTTTAAATTTTCGATTGAATTGATATCTGAAAATAAACAGAAAATCGTATATTTATATGCAATCATTCATTCCAACCAGAAATACATCTAATGGTAATATTAGGGTTATGGTTTATCATGAAGAGTGTGTCAGTTTTTCTTCAAAATGATTATGGAAATCGAAAAAAAAAGTGTTTGGAAAGAAGTCTCATGAAAAAACAATCAAGTAACCTGGAGGAATACATGTGTTCTGAATCAGGAAATGATTGAAAGTGAATCAAAATCCTATAAATTATTGAAGTTGTTGATGAAATATATATATCCTATGATGTGTATAAACTGAACAAATAGTAATGTACCAGTGTTGAATAAAATGAACTTCAACATAGACATCATATCCAAGAGGAATCTAGTTGCATTGATGTTAAACTGGGTCAGTTACTGTAGAAATATTAGGATTGTATGCACCACTCACTGAAGTTAGTTTTCAGTACTAGAAAACAAATATGTAATTCAGGTGGATGAATATTTCTGAGAATAATATTGTGAAAAGTTGATTATAAATCCACATACATGAACATGAATGAATTTAGGTAGTATATGTAAGACACATATATTTCATATTTTGAAATATTTGGAGAGTGTATATATATATATATATATATATATATATATCACACACACACACACACACAACACACACACCCAGGCAATAAAATGTAGCAATATATATGCCAATCGAAATTCATCATGAAGTATATATCATCCACAGATGCAAAAATATTTAATTTACTGAACATGGATTTATGTATAATGTTGTTCTACTAGGAGGCTCACCCATAGGTTGAATTTTCTGTTCCAACAGCGTTTAGGAGGAGTGATCTCTTCTCACAATTTGTATCTTCCAAGTCAGCCACCTCACAAGAATGTACATCTGATACCAGGTAGGATTCTATATGTGCATATAAAAATACATGTGCTGAATCGGCTACAGAGAAAGGGAGACAGGAATTCACATATTTGTTAACTTTAAAAACACATGGAGAACTATTTCAATTAAAAATTAATTAGATTTATAACACCTACCCTATATCATGCAAAAGGCAAGTGCAACTATACACCATGCCTCCTCTGAACTGCTTGTATTTCTATTCTGTTTGGGTTATTTTTCTCCATCATATTAGGATTTGTCATCAGAGTCTAGGAGGGTATGGGTTAGTGTCAGATGGCCCGGCTGGCAGGACACATCAACTTGGGTGTCGATCCTAGTTGGGGAGGAATGAAGGGACAAGAGACACGAGAGATGACAGCAAGACAGGAGTTCTGATCATGCTGCAAACTTTTATTATTCTCAGAGGGTATTTATATGCTGCGGATGGGAAAGCTCTCTTATCGGCAGTTGCTGGATGTCTTCACAGGGTGAGATAACCTCAGGATGTTTCAGGTAGACAGATGGTAGCCGGATGTCAAAAGGAGATAGATGGCTGTGGAATGTCTCCCAGGCAGGTTGTGTCCCAGAGGGCTGTTTCTTGTGTCAGTCTATTTTTTGAAGGAGAACTTCCTTCTAGCCCCTGACATCTCCCCTTTTGTTATATAAAATATTCGACCATACATTACAGGCCATGGATTTAGGGGGTGATAGTGGCTCTGTTTCTCTAGGATGCCTTAGAATATCTCCTGATTTGAGCGAGCATCTTTCCTAGGAGATTTCGTGTTGGCTTTGGCATGTTTTTGGAGGAGACGTCTTTGAGGGGATAGCATGCCAACCACCATGCACCAGAGCGTGTCATTCAGAGGTCTTGTGTTTGGGGATCCGTGGATCCATCCTCCTGCAGTCCTTCCTGCACCCTCCGTTATTATGGCCTAACGTGCTCATTCCAAGGGTGTGTCCTCCCCCAAGCAGAGGGGCCCATGGAGAACGAACCCTTATTGCAAGGGTAGAAGATGGTTGCCCAGAGCTGTTACTTATAGTTTTCTGTAAGAAAGAGAGATCTGTGGGGATGTAAACTTAATAAGCCTGTGAGAAGGGTTGAACATTCTTTTAAATGTTGGCAGTGCTGTCTTCCATCTCCAGACCATGATAGTTTACCTGTATGGGCTTAGAAACCAAAATATTAATCTGTTCTTTAATAAATTGTACCAGCCTCTTTATAATGCAGCGGCCTATGGACACCATTAAAAGTAAACCCAACAAAGGGACTAATAGAGGAAGAAGGTAGGGTAGAAATCCATTATGCCCAATCCAGAGGGGATTTTCAAATAGTTCCCTTTGTCTCTTTTCTGGATCTTCTTGAAGCTGCTTAATTTTAATGCGTACTATGCCTGATTCATTTGCATAAAAGCAGCATCGTTCCCCTAAGGCTAAGCAAATACCTCCCTGGTTACCTGTCAGCAAATCTAAGCCTCGTCTGTTTTGAAGGAACACTTCTGCCAGGGAATTTATTTGGTCCTGCAAATCTTTAATGGTTCCTGATAAAGTTTGTACATAATTTATAAGTTGTTGAGACAGGCGATGGTAAGAGTGAATAGCCGTGCCTAAGCCACTGTACCTGTGCCCACAGCAGCTGTTATTCCAAGGCTGGAAATGAGTGGTAAAGCCTGTATTGCCCACCTATGTCTTTTGACTAAAGTGTCTAGGCTAGAAATTGGTAGAGGTTCATCTCCTGGGACAATAGTTATATCAGGGAGTAATAAAGCAAGAACACAACCAATGGTCCAATTCGCTGGAAGCGTGGGAAGGCCGAGTTTCCTCCACACATAAAAACTGTGCCATTGGAGGGACAAAGAGATGGGGTGGGTGAGGAATAATTTTATACTGTTGAGCAATTTCCAAAGGAAGTAAGTCGAACATCAATATCATAGGTATTATTCTGCATCGCGCCTAAAAGAAATAATGTAAAAGTGCCTATAGGCTGTACTTTAAAGGGAAATCCGGGTTGGCATGTATTATCATTGTCCATGATAGAATTAATAGGAACTGCCATAGGCATGATTGCCCCTGTTGTCATGCAGAGCCAGCAATCACCAGCAAGGGTGGGGTTCGAATTATTAAGCTAGGAGAATGTAGTTTGCAAAATATCTAATGTATTGGTATCTAAACCTGGGAACTGGGATTTAGGCTACATTAAGGGATGATATGTGAGCTCAGGGATTTGGGGTTTCAAAAGTTTGATTATGTGAGGATGCTTGACAGAATAAGTGGGTCCTCCACCATCAGAGACCCCTGTAGGGGCCTTAATGGGCCAGTAGGAAGGTTTTCCGACAGTGCCTTGGCACCCAGCTGACTGTAGCTTGGTGTATTTGCCATCTCCTCCATGGTCAAAGAGAATGGGTGTATAATGAATAGTGGTCCCCCTGCTGCATGAGTTTTAGTTAGGGAGGCTTCAAAAAATTGTTCTCCCTGTTTATTAACACAAAGTGAAGCCGACGCATTACAAGAGACATGCATCGCCTGGGTATGCGTACAAGTTGCAGAACAATTTTGGAGAGCTTTACTTGTACTAGGGGGAATAATCTTTCGCTTGTTAACACATACCCATTTAGGCTGATGAACTCCTCCGAGATTATGGTCAACCTTGGCACGTAGGTAAGTCACCTTAGTCATGCAGTCAGCAGTCTGGGTCCAACTAGTGGGAGCCTCAGTCCAAAATCCTCCTTTGCATTCACGGGGGGGGGGGGGCAAAAAGGTACCCTATGATGTTGGAAATTAGAGGTCCAAGGCCTCTATGTTCAAACCTGTTCAGCAGAAGTGCCTTAAGCAGGATCCTCGCACAGATTGTTGGCTGTATCTGAAATGGAGGAAAATTTGTCCTCAGGGGGAGGGCCTCCATCCCTGGGTTGAGGTAAGTAATTTACCTGTTTAACCAGGCATTCTGGTAACCATCTTGGGGATGCTTGCTCTTGGTCCAAAACACAAGCTGAGCCTCATCCCCTGATGAGGATAGGATGTGGGCGTTTTCATTTATTTGTAATGGGATTGCACCACATAACAGGTGTGCGAACAGAATTGGATGAAGGATGCCAGTGTCTGTCTGTGGCCAAATGGCCTTCACTGTCTAGGGTAAGAAAAATAAGGGCAAATAATGCATGGTTAAGGCGATCCCTGGGAGTGGTAAATACAAGGCGGAAGCCTTAAGACGGGATAGCCAAGTCTTTAAGGTAAGCTGGGCAAGTTCCACATGCCTTGGCCCTGAGTGTTGTATGGAATTTCAGTAGTATGACAAAATTGCAAGGTAGCACAAAACTGTTTAAACTTGGCACTGGTATATGCAGGACATTTATCTGTTTTAATATGTATTGGTTTACACATTATGAAAAAGGCTGAAACAAGATGAGAAAGGACATCTTTGGTAGCCTCTCAAGAATGTGGTGATTCAAAATTAAAGCCGCTGAAGGTATCTATAGAAACGTATATATATATTTGGTTTTTCAAAATTCAGGAAAATGAATAACATCCATTTGCTAAATCTGATTGGGCAGTAATCCTCGGGGGTTAACTCCCAAGTGTTGAATGGGGAGGGAGACAGTGCAAGCATGGCATGCTTTTACTATTTCTCATGCATGTTGCCTGGTAATTTTCCAAAGTAATCGATGGCTCTGGGAATTTAGATGGTGAAGATTGTGTAACTCCATGGCCTTTTGAATGGAGCCAACAAAAATTGGAAAGATGGAACGTGTTGCTGCATCAGCTTGGGCATTACCTTGTGTTAGAGGGCTCAGAAGGTCAGAGTGTGTCATGATGTGTCCTAAGGAAAATGGATGTTTTCTGGCCTGAATTAGCTGCTGAAGCTGGTGAAACAGAAAGGGGGAATTGGAAGAAGCCTTAATGGTGGGTGAAATCTCCAGAAGGGGCACAGAATGAGCAATGTAGGCACTGTCTGTATAAATACTAACAAGATTATCAAAAAACTTTATAAAAACTTGTGTTATGGCGAACAATTCCACAAACTGAGCTGACTGATAGACAGTATCAAAGGTGGTAGGCTTGTTATTGACAACAAAGACTGCACGGCCATTACTGGAACCGTCTGTAAAAAAGGTAAGGGCTTGAGGAATGGGAGCCTTTTGAGTAATTTTGGGAAAAATAAATGGATGTAACTGGACAAAATTTAAAAGGGGGTCATTGGGGATGTGGTTATGAATTGTTCCCAAAAAGCCTGATAGGGCAATATCCCATTCATCCATGTCTGTAGTAAAAATTGTAGTAAGGGTTTGTCCTTAGTATATGGAATTAAAATATTATCAGGGTCTTTGCCAAATGTTGTCGAGAAAGCAAACTACCTTTAAAAATAAGAGAAGCTACCTGAGCAAGATAAACAGTAATAACCTTGGAGGATGTGGTGGGTACAAGGACCAAAAGCAAGGGGCAGCCTTTATTTTTAAAATGTGGATCTCGCTGCCAAAATATTCCTGTGGGTGTATGAGGAGTGTGGAAAATAACCAGAACCAGAGGAAGGTTATAAGAAATTTGTGTAACAAAATTTTGGGCAATGGCTTCTGTGGCTTGGTTTAATGCATATCATGCCTCGGGAGTAAGCTTTTGAGGGAGGAGGGGTGGGAATCACCTATCAAAATATCATTAAGGGGCAAAAGTACACAATTGGGTAATTTTAAATATGTTCCTAGCAATTGAATATCCCCCAGTAATATTTGAAAATCATTAAGTGTGTGAATATGGTCCACACATAGTTGTATTTTAGGAATTTGGATCTGATTATCTTGAAGTTTAAGGCCCAAATAGGTATAAGGGTCCTGTGTTTGAAACTTATCTGGAGCTATCTGTAGTCCCAAGGTAGTGAGGTTTTGTAAAAGTCCAAGTAACAATTATTAAGGTCATGGGTATTAGGTGCAGCAATTAACAAATCATCCATATAATGTAAAATATAATTTTGTGGTCATCGCTCTCTCACAGGGTCTACTGCTTGAGCAACGTATTTTTGGCAAAGACTAGGCTGTTGGCCATACCTTGGGGAAGAACCTTCCATTGAAATCTCTGCATAGGGCCCAGAAAATTAATGCGAGGGAGACTAAAGGCAAAATAGGGTCTATCCTCAGGATGTAAAGGAATGGTAAAAAAGCAATCTTTTAAGTCAATAACCATTTTACAATAGGTTTTTGGAATCGCCACTGGTGTGGGAATGCCTGGCTGTAGTGCTCCCATCAGGCACATAACTTTATTAATGGCACACAAATATTGTAAAAGGCGCCACTTGCCTGATTTTTTCTTGATAATAAAAATAGGAGTAATCCATGGTGAGGTTGAGGGCTTTACATGGCCGGCTGCCAGCTGTTCCAGCACTAACGTGGAGGCAGCCTCCAATTTTTCTTGGGTAAGGGGCCACTGATCCACCAACACAGGAGTCTGAGTCTCCCAAATAATTTTATCTGCATGGGGTACAGGAGGGTCAGGGACCGACACTAAAAATCTGAATACACAAGTCCACATGTATTTGTTTTTTTTATGGGTTGTATAGGCTCCATCAGTCCTTGTTTCAGTATCCCCAGGCCTGTACCAGGAAAAAAATTCATAGGAAGCATTTGATGAGTCACCATGGAATTGGGACTGGCGAGAATAACTTCCAATGACTCAAAATATCTCCACCCTATACGTTAACAGGGAGGTCAGAATCCACGAAATGAGTGACAGTTGACTTATTACCATCTTTATCAGTGCAGCTAATAGACCTTGAGCTGACCAGAGGATTTTTTTATTTTCCTATCCCTTTAAGGTCAGTCAAAGATGGAGTGAGGGGCCAACCTGATGGCTAGTATTTTTGAGAAATAATTGTGGCATCAGCTCCAATATCTAGAACTCCTTGGAATTCCTTTCTTTCAGTAAGTAAGGTAAGGGTGGGTCTATTGTGAGAAATGGGTTGAACCCAATACACATCAGAGAAGCCTAAGAAGGCAGCCCCCCGAGGTAGGTTTGGGTGGTGGAAATGCCTCCTGAATCCAAGGGAAGGAGAATTAATTGTGCAAGTCTTGTTCCTGCTGGGATGGCGGCAACTCCATTAATAGCAGTGGCCAGTATTTTTATTTCTTCAGTGAAATTATTATCATTAATGCCAGCGAAGACCTGAACACCTTGTATGGTAGTGGAGGCTCTTCCAAGAATAAGGGCACATGTATGAGATGGAGGGGGACCCGTAATTCCAGTGGGTATTATCTGGGGCCCTTGCATTGAGTCTAATATTGTAACTGTGGTGGCACAGAGGTCCAATTTGCGCTGCCTGGGGTGGCTAGTTGGAGGGAGGCAATTGTGGAGAAGGATTTTGTGGTAGGTTGGGAGTTTGGGAGGGAACAAACCTTATTGCTCCTGTGTTTGTCCTGGGGGATGTTGTGGCCAGGGGCTGGCCCCGCAGGGAGTTTCCCGAGAAGCAGGAAGAAATAGGCTGTCTGAGAGCATTTGTCTTAGATCTACACTCACTGCCCCAGTGATGACCTTTACCACTTCTATGGAAAAGGGTAGCTGGGGGCGGTTAAGCCCCAGTTTGAGGAGACGCTATTCCTAGGCTTTGTTTGCCTGTCGGACACCCACATGCAAAATGGCCAGGTTGTTTACAAGTAAAGCAAGTACGTGAGCCAGGATTGTGAAACGCCTTGGTAAAGGCGGCCCCTAAAGCGAGACCCATGGCATGGGCTGCACCCACACTTCCACAGAGTCTAATAAATTCAGAAAGTTTCCCTTTATCCTTATGTGGTTGAAGAACATCCTGACATGCTGGGTTGGCATTTTCAAAGGCAAGATGTTTTACATAGGTGCTTTCACCTTCGCTTGGTTCATGCAAGCATTCCGCAGCTAGGTTAAGCCGGGGAACAAACTACCTATAAGGCTCATGGGGCACTTGTCAAATTTTTGCCAGGGAATTGGTAGCCGAGGCCTTTTGAGGGAGGTGTCACCAAGCAGGAAAACCAGCCATCTGAGTCTGCGCCAAGAGTCCAGGAGGGAAACGTGCCTGTTATTTTTAGTGTCAAAAGGCGCATTGCCCCCTAGCTAAACTTAAGTCCCAGATTCAGAGGAGGCCTTAGTTAAAATTATTTGAGCAGTTTCCCGACATTGTCTTCGAAATCTGCATTCCATAACAGGAAGTCTCCGGCACTGAAGGTAGCTTGGTCTAAAAATTTCCAATCATTGGGAGTAAGCCATTGTGCGCTGTGGATTTCTAATAAAGCCAACGTGTAGGGCACAGTGGAGCCATAGTGAGCACAAGCCTTATTAAGTTTTCAAGAAAACATAGGCTTAATTTTTTGTAGACTCTGGGTTCCTTCCTGCCCAGGGGTGAACTCCTCATCCTCTGAGTCCTGATCTCCTTGATCCATTTCCCCCGCTTCCTCCTCTTGTTCCTCATCGAAGTCTTTGACCGCAGCCTGGGCAGGCTTATCTATCTGACTGGTGGTGACTGGGAAGGTGAGAACAGGCCGATGGAGTGGCTTCGACTTTGTATTAGACCGCTGTGGGCCAGCTTGCATTGACTCCATAGCTAAGGCTAATGAAGAGAGCTCAGAGTCAAGGGAATTTAATTATTTTAAAAGTTGAATCTCTTCCCGTCTATGTTGGAAGGATGCTGGCAAGGGAGCGAGGTTAGGTAGGGGAAGTAGGGAAAAAATATCTGGGGAGGCACTTGGCCCCTGAAGGGCCAGAGCACAAAAGGCAGGAGGGATATAGGAGGGAGGTGGATGTGTAAATCCTGTAGGCTGTGGCAGGGTCCTGAGAGGTTGCGGGTCTTCTGAATGGTAGAGAGCTGCTTCCTTCTCCAAGATAGCGTCCTTCCCAGGGGTCACTGTGTCTCTGGGATTTAAAACTGGATAAAGGTGGTTTTTAATCATTGGAGCCTTATTAATTAGGGTCGTATTTTTAGGGGGACCAGGAAGGTTCTCAGGGTCCTGGGAAGACTGAGAAGGGTCTATGTCTATACTAATGATGGGCATGCAGAGGAGGGACGAGAGGTCTTTTGCATAATCTCTTCCCCAATCCTGACAAGTTGTAAGGTACCATTGTCAAAGCGAAAACTTTTAAGAATTTCATTAATTAAGTTCCAGTAAGAAAAGGTGGAAACTGGCATTTTTTCTGGGCCAAAGGATTCATAATAATCTTTTAAACAGTCTCCTACTCTAAGCCATTTTTGCCATCAATGGTCCCTTCAAGAGGAAACCATGGACACAATGCTCCTATGTGTGAAAAGAAAAATTTTAAGTCCTTTTTCTTAACATGTGCCCCCCATGTCTTGAAGAACTCCTTGAGGCCTGAAATAAACAAATCATGTGACGATACTGCTTGTCACATGGTGGGTCACTCACCGTGCATCATTCCCACCCTCCTCCTGGATATGTCTTCGGGTGGTGTCTGCTGAGACGATCGCGGGCTCCTCTTGACCAAGTCTTCCAGGAGGAAGGGGTTCTCCCTCAGTCAATGGTTTGAGCCCCAGTCGGTGGGCGCCAGATGTCCCGGCCGGCAGGACACATCAACATGGGCAGCGAACCTAGATGGGGAGGAATGAAGGGACAAGAGACACGAGAGATGAGAGCAACACAGGAGTTCTGATCAAGCTGCAAAATTTTATTGTTCACACATGGGTATTAAAATGCTGGATTTGGGAAAACTCTCTTATCGGCAGTTCCTGGATGTCTTCACAAGGTGAGATAACTTCAGGATGTTTCTGGAAGAAAGATGGCCACAGGATGTCTCAGGGACACATATGGCTACAGGATGTCTTCCAGACAGGATGTCTCCTGGTGGCTGTTTCTTGTAAGTGTCAGGCTGTTCTTTGAAAAAGAATTCCTTCTACCCTTGACAGTCAGGGATTCAGTATTTCAAATGGAAAATTGGAAAATGAATCCAATGTGTAGGCAAATATGTGCTACCCAAAAATCTTCCAACTCTCATTCAGAACAATGCCTTGACATTTCCTTCACCCCAAGTAAGACACAATTAGAGGAGAAGAGTTAGAAAATCTGTGAATACATATCGGTAATGGAAAATGCTCAGGAGTTCACAACCTTCGAGGTTGTAGAGAAGTTTCAAAAAGTAAGGGACAGGGTAAAAAACTCCAAAAACATGGAGCTCTGCTGGCCTAAAGACTTTTTGAAAAACTGCCTCTGAGGTTGGGCACCTGAAATATATGTTGATGACAGGAGCTTTAGCTTCCTTTGTAGTGGGACCATCAAAGCTGGGTCTGCATCTATATGACCTGGAGGACATGGTTTCTTTTTTTCCTATGAACATGAGGCAGCAGGGCTGAATTCTCTCTTTATAGGTAAACTGTTGCCACTGGGGGCTAAGTGTCTTCTAGTGTGGACTGTGAAGCCATTTGGTCATCCTCCAATTTTCGTGGTGTTTCTTGCAGCTGCACTGGGAGTTTGGTATTTGCTTCACAAAATACGAGAAGTTCAACTGGGACACAGTGATGGAGGGAGTTCTGTCACGTGTGGTGGGTAAGGGTCTGCAGGAGAATGCACCAACCTGGCTTATATCCAACATAGCTTGCCCCCTTGACCATAGCAATCTGATTCTAAACATTGCCCTGCAACCTCTCCATATAACAAGATGCCTTTACATACAAGGGTATGGGGGCTGCACCATATCAGTCACAAGGCATTTGGAAGCCAATGGCATATCCACATCACCCCACCACAGATGTTTTAACACACACCTGCACACCACTGCTCTAGGCCGACTACTCATCAGGCTCCAAGTTACTGGCATCTCTGTTCTATACCATTTTCATGAAACCCAGTCAATCAAGGCACTGTCTGGTACACTCATGATCAGCAATAGGACACCCAAACGTTCTCCAGTGCCACCAGGTGATGGGAATTTCCAAACTTTAATGATATTTATCTAGGCATTTTTCATGGATGAAGTTGAAGGCACTGTGGGTTTCAATTCATTCAGGAACCATAAAATGGAGAAGAAGCTCATTTCAATGAAAGCTCTGGAGAATTCTAACAGGCAAGGCTTCCCAAAGACAGGCTAAAAGGTCACATTAAGCCAGGCATTTGAGGTCTACAATGTGAGGTCCATGTGTGTTTTGACTTGCAACGATGGCTGCCAAGTCTTTAAGAATAAAATCATGTGATGTCCTTCCTGAAATTTCCAGTGCTCTTCCGAAAGCCTCCCTGGGCCTAGATCTCAGTTTCCAAGTGCGACTCTCATGCGTGGCCTCCTGAAATCCCAACACAATACATGGCAATCCTTCTTTGAGGTCAGTTCCAGAACTCAGTCTCTAAGGGGAATCACATAAGTGTTCAAGCCCAGGTGGACATAGTCATCTCTTCCAACGGCCACAAAAATGACCACAATTAAAACCAAAACACTCCCACATGACACACCTGATGCAAAGACCTTCCTGACTTTCAGGGCAACAGAAGAATAGGTAAGCAAAATGTCCAAAGCAGGGTTTTTCCACTGAGGCATTCCTGGTCACACTGATATCTGAGCTTTCTGAGATGCTCGCCATTCCCTTCAGCTATCCAGTACATGGCCATGTCACAGAGATTTGAGGAGGTACATATCATGGACACAAAACCATGAGCCTATTATGGAGAGTGCACACAATTCAGGAAGAAAACAGGAACTTAAGAAGTTAGCAGGTGTTCCCCATTGATAAGTCAAGCCGTAGTCCATTCATGAATTGGGCAGGATGAAAGCTGAGAAGCTTTCTACTAGACAGGACTCACCCATTGATGCATTTTCTTTTCTAATGTCTACAACCAGGGACACAGTGGTATAAACAGACATAGAAACACTCGCCTTGTCAAATGACTTACTAGAAACAGTTCCCTCCAAACCAAACAAACCGCCATTCCTACCTATTCTCAGAATATGAGACAAAACCACAAACCAACACCCACTCCCACAAAGACACATCCTTCCCCCAAGTAGGTCTGTGACTATCCGGAGTGTCCTCTGACTGGTGGGCCATACTATGTTCCAATGAAATGGCCTGTCCTGTCTCAGATCTGGTCTCCTTGGCCAACTCTGTGAAGTTGTTAGGAGCCAGCAGTGAGCCACTACCTACTTTCTCAGGAAAAGCCCCTCTTCAGAGCTTCCCTGGTTTTGGCTGTCCACACATCAGTAGGTACCAAGAATGACTGACTCTGTCCTTGGTAAATCCATACAAGTGAGACCACTGGGATTGGGACTGCCTCTTGGTGCCTGGCTTCTTGGATACCAAGTTCAGAGAGTTCCATCAACAAAGAAGTGAGGTGAGGTCACTTCCTTAAGGAACTGAATCAGATCACTGCCTTGGTAACCACTTTGTCCTAACAGTTGCTTCCAAGACGACCATGAGATGGAGGCTGCCCCTACTTTCTGTGACACTTTCACAAGGTAGAATGGTATATCAACCATAGGCACCTAGGAACAGCTCTCCACACCAACCTGGTTTCGTCCATCTTCTCTACAATAAGAAGAGAGAGGCTGATTCATAAAAAACCTTTCATCCTGACCAGGTTGTTTGCCATGGATGCTGACTTTTGCTCTCTCAGGTCCTTCATAGTTGTCTACATCTTCTCCAGGGATCATTTCTGCATGGACCTTGAGGTTCTCAGGAGGTGGAAGATCCCCTACATTCCTGTATTGTAAGACCAACTCTGTCCCTGCTCTTCTGTAAAGTTAGATTGAGGGAACAGTGTATGGTTAGGGTTAATAATATGTTCAATTTGAATTAGGAATCATTCTGCTGGATGAATAATGGTACTGGGAACCTGCGACATTTATAAGTATATATAGGTGAAATATATGTATGAAAACAGAAATCTAAATAAGATTTGAAGCGCAGAATGGGGATGGGCCCTTGATTGTGATACTTAGCGTTGAATTATGTTCTGCACAGATGTCTGAGATAGATCGATATACAATGGCATTAGACACTGTACCTTGTATTATTGAATGTATTAGAGAACATCCAGTCAAAAAGGGATAATGGGTAGGATTAGGAAGATAGTCAGTAGGTTTAAGAAGAAGAGTGAGTATAGGATTTGGAAAAAAAGTTCCTTAGCAATAGGGTTTGGATTAGAGTGTGAATGTAAATGTCAGCACAATTGAAGAGTCAGTCACAATGATGAACTGTGGAAAGTATGTAGGAAAGCTGATATAAATAGAGACATTATGAAACCAGGAAAAGTATAAAGTGAGAGATAGGATTAGATATTTTCAACAGGGATGAGTTTGAATATATAAACTTAGCAAGAAACAAATATGTTGTCACAAATAGGATTGACTTTTGAGAGCATTAGCCAAACTTGACATGGATGGTTTTAGTAATCCATGTTCACTTTACATTTAGGCTTTGGTGCAAACATAAGTGTGACCTTTTCTTTTTCTGTCCAGAATATTACTGTGATAAAATGTATATGTAGATCAGATATCATGAGTATTTCTTCCACCATTAATGGGAGCAAAATTTTGAAGACGTATAAATTAGTATTGGGTTTACAAAGAGGTGTACCCTGTGTCTATGAATATAGAGACAATGCATGAATAGACAATAGTGTGAATAAATAATATAACTGGTTCCACTTTAAATAATGGATTTATTTGATATCTGAAAATATATAAGAAATGTTATATTGATATACAATCATTCATTCCAACCAGTTATACATCTAATAGTAATATTAGGGTTATAGTTTATCATGAAGGGTGTGTGAGTTTTGCTTCAAATATGATTATGGAAATCGAAAATAATATGTTTGGAATGAAGTCTCATAAACAAACCAGTCAAGAAACATGGAGGATTACATGTGGTCTAAAGCAGAAAATGATTGAAAGTGAAACAAATGCCTATAATTTTGCTAACGTATGGATGAAATATTTATCCTATAATGTGCATAAACTGAAGAAATTGTAACATACCAGTGGTGAATAAGAATGAACATCAAAATACACATCATGTCCCATAGGAATCTACTTGCATTGATGAGAAACTGGATCAATTATTGTAGAAATATTAGGATTTGTATCCACCATTCACTGAAGTTAGTTTTCATTTCTAGGAAAAAAATATGTATTTCAGGTGGATGAATATTTCCGTGAATAATCTTGTGAAATGTTAACTCTAAATCCACATATATGAATATGAATGAATTTAGGGAGTTTATAATAAGACACATATATTTTATATTTTAAAAAAATTTAGAGTGTATATATATATATATATATATACACACACACACACACACACACACACACACACACACAGACATTAAAAATTAGCAATACATATGCCAATCGAAATTCACCATGAAATATATATCATCCACAGATCCAAAAATATTCATTTTACTGAACATGGATTTATGTATAATGTTGTTCAACTAGGAAGCTCACCCATAGTATGAAATTTCAGTTTCAACAGCGTTTAGGCGGAGTGATCTATTCTCACAATTTCTATCTGCCAAGTCAGCCACCTCACAAGAATGTACCTGTGGTACCAGGTAGAATTCTATATGTGCATATAAAAATACATGTGCTGAATAGGCTACAGAGAAAGGGTGACAGGAATTCACATATTTGTTAACTTTAAGTACACATGGAACTATTTCAATTAAAAATTAACTAGATTTATAACACCTACACTTTATCATGCAAAAGCCAAGTCTAACTATACACCATGCCTCCTCTGAAATGTTTGTATTTCTATTCTGTTTGGGTTATTTTACTCCATCATATTAGGATTAGTAGTAAGAGTCTATTAGGGTATGGGTTAGTGTCAGTTATTAAGTATTTCAAATGGAAAATAGGAAAATGAATCCAATGTGTATGCAAATATGTGCTACAAAAAATTTCCACTTTCATCCAGAACAATGCCTTGACAATATCTTCGCCCCTAGTAAGACACAATTAGAGAAGAAGAGTTAGAAAATCTGTGAATACATACCTGGAATAGAAAATGTTCAGGAAGTGGTAGAGGAGTTTCCAAATGTAAGGGACAGTGTAAACACTCCACAAACATGGAGCTATGCTGGCATTAAGACTTCTTGAGAAACTGCCTCTGAGGTTGGGCACTTGAAGTATATGTTGTTGTCAGGAGCTTTAGCTCCCTGTGTACGGAGACCATCAAAGCTGGGTCTGCATCTATGTGACCTGGAGGATATGGTTTCTTATTTTCTAACGAACATGAGGAAGCAGTGATGATTTCTCTCTTTGTAGATAAACTGTGGCCACTGGGGGCTAAGTGTCTCCCTGTGTGGACTTTGAAGCCATTTGGTCATCCTCCAATTTTCGTGGTGTTTCTTGCAGCTGCACTGGGTGTTTTGTATTTGCTTCACAACATACAAGGATTTCAAATGGGTCACAGTGCTGGTGGGAGTCCTGTAAGGTGTGGTGGGTCAGGGTCTTCAGGAGAATGCACCAACCAGGCTTCTATCCCACATTGCTTGCTCCCTTGACCATAGCAACCTGATTCTGAACATTGCCCTGAAACCTGTCCATATAACCAGATGCCTTTTCATATAATTTTCTGCTGGCTGCACCAAATCAGTCACAAGCCATTTGGAAGCCAATGACACACCCACATGGCCACACCACAAATATATTATCAGACAACTGCACACCACTGCTCTAGGCTCACTACTCAGCAGGCTCCAACTTACTGGCATCTCTGTTCTACACCATTGTCAAGAAATCCAGTCAATCAAGGCACTGTCTTGTACACTCATGAGCAGCAATAGGACATCCAATGGTTCTCCAGTGCCACCTGGTCATTGGGAATTTCAAAAATTTCATGGTATTTATCTATCCATTGTTCAAGAATGAAGTTGGAGGCACTTTGGGGTTTCCATTCATCCAAGAACCATGAAATGGTGAGGAAGCTCATTTCAATGAAAGCTCTGGAGATCTCTCACAGGCAAGGCTTCCCAAAGAGTGGTCAAAATGTCACATGCAGACAGGCCCATTGAGGTCTAAAATGTGAGGTCCATGTGTGTTTTGACTCTTAACTATAGCTGCAAAGTCTTTCAGAATAAAATCATGTGATATCCTGGCTGAGATTCTCGGTGCTCTGTGGAAAGCCACCCAGGGCCCAATCTCAGGTTTCAAGGGTGACTCTCATGCGTGTCCTCCTACAATCCCAACACAATTAATGGCAATACTTCTCTGAGGTCAGTTCCAGAACTCAGTCTCGAAGGAGAATCACACCAGAGTTCAAGTCCATGTGGACCCAGTCATCTCTTCCAACCGCCACACAAATGACCACAATTGAAACCAAAACTTTCCCACATGACCCTCATCTTCTTCCAAATAGACACTCATCATAAACTCTTGCTGGAGGTTTCCATTAGGAGCGCAGCCCAAGACAATGTCCAAAATATGCACCCTTGCCCGTCATTTGCCTAAAGTGAGCGTGGCCTTGACACCCTTCCTGTAAACCAGGATTGATCAAATAATCCTGCCTTTAATACTGCTTTGCTTCTCCAATTTGAGGCCTACTGACTGCCAGGTATAGATTCTTTATGTGATTTGGCATCATGGGAGAACCCAAGCACTTGTGCAGGAGTTCAAAGAACTCATTTGACCCAGAGGATCCTATTCTCACTTGATGGAGGTCAGGAACCTAACAGAGGAAGGCAGGAAACTTCATGCACAATGACTGATATTTTTACCATTTTTGTTTTCAATACACACATGGGAACTTTCTTTATATCCATCAGGTGCTGAGAATCTAATCCATAGCCTGACCCAGAGCCAAGCGGCTGATTCAGACACATCCCTTTCGAAAGCAATTAAGCAAAGCACCACAGGTGATGCCCATTCATTTGCATTTAAAAACTGTTTACTTCAGGCTTCAAAAAGGAGTGGCCTGAGGTAAGGACCTTCCTGACATTCAGGGCAACAGAAAAATAGGTAAGCAGAAGGCCCAAAACAGTGTTTCTCCACTGAGACTTTCCTGGTCACACTGATATCTGAGTTTCCTGAGATGCTCGCCATTCCATTCAGCTATCCAGTACATGGCCATGTCACAGAGCTTGGAGGTGTTACATATCTTGGACACAAAACCATGAGCCTATTCTGGGTAGTGGACAAAATTTAGGAAGAAAACAGGAACTTAGGACGATAGTAGGGGTGACCCATCCATAAGGCAACCTGCAGTCCAGTCATAAATTGGGTAGGATGAATGCTGGAAAACTTTCTTCTAGACAGGACATATCCATTGATGCATTCTCTTTTCTCATGTCTACAACCACGGACACAGTGAGATACACAGATATAGAAACACTCACCTTTTCAAACGACTTTTTAGAAACAGTCCACTCCAAACGAAACAAACCGCCTTTCCTACCTATTCTCAGAACATGAGACAAAACCACAAACTCACACCCACACCCACAAAGGCACTTCCTTCCCCCAATATGTCTGTGATTATCCGGAGTGTCCTCTGTCTGTGGACCATATTGTTACCCCGAACTGGCCTGCCCTGTCTCAGATCTGGTCTCCGTGGCCAAATCTGTGAAGTTGTCAGGAACCAGCGATGACCAACTACCTGCTTTCTTAGGAAAGGACCCTCTTCAGAGCTGTCCTGGCATTTGGCCATTCTCACATCAGTAGGTACCAAAAAAAGACTCTCTGCCCTTGGTAAAACCAAACATGTGATCCCACTGGGACTGTGACTGGGACTGGCTCTGGATGCCTGGCTTCCTTGATCCCAAGTTCAGAGAGTTCCATCACCAAGTAAGTTAGGTGAAGTCACTTTCTTCATGAAATGAATGAGGTCACTGCCTTGGCAACCACTTTGTCCTAGCAGTTGCTGCCAAGGGTCCCATGAGATGGAGGCTGTTCCTACTTTCTGTGACACTGTCACAAGTTAGAATGGTATATCAACCATATGCACCGGGGAACTTCTCTCCATACAGGCATGCTTTGGTCCATCTTCTCTACATTAAGAAGCGAGAGGCTGATTCAGACACATCCTTTCATCCTGTCCAGGTTCTTTACCATGTCAGAAGACTTTTGCTCTCTTTGGTACTACATAGCTTCCTACAACTTCTCCAAGGATCATTTCTGCATTGACCTTCGAGGTTCTCAGCAGGTGGAAGATCCCCTACATTCCTGTATTGTAAGACCAACTCTGTCCCTGCTCCTCTGTAAAGTTAGATTGAGGGAACAGCGTATGGTTAGGTTTAATAACAGGTTCGATTTCGGTTAGGAATCATTCTGCGGGATGAATAATGTTTTTGGGAACCTGCGATATTTAAAAGAATATAAAGGTGAAATATAAGTTTGAAAACCCAAATCTATGTAAGTTTTGAAGCCCAGAAGTGTATTGGGCCCTTGGGTAGGATACTTAGCTTTGAATTATGTTCTGCACAGATGTCTCTGATTAATCGCTATACAATGGCATAGGACCTTTACCTTGGATGATTGAATGTTGAAGAGAACATGCAGTCAAAAAGGGATAATCGGTAGGATTAGGAAGATAGTCAGAAGGTTTAGAAAGAAGAGTGAGTATAGGATTTGGACCAAAAGTTTTTTAGCAATAGGGTTTCGGGTAGAGAGTGAATGTAAATGTCAGCACATGTGAAGAGTCATTCACAATGATGAACTGGGGAAAATATGTATGAAAGTAAATATCAATTGAGACAAAAGGAAATCAGGCAAAGTATAATGTGAGTTATAGGATTAGACATTTTCAACAGGGTTGAGGTTGAATATATAATCTTAGCAAGAAACAAATATGTAGTCACAAATTGGATTGACATTTGAGAGCATTAGGCAACCTGGACATGGATGTTATTACTAATCCATGCTCACTTTCCATTTAGGCTTTGGTACAATCATAAGTGTGACCTTTGCATTTTGTGTCCATAATATTACTGTGATAAAATATATATGTAGATCAGGTGACATGAGTATATCTTCCACCATTTCTGGGAGCAATATTTTGAAGACGTATAAATTAGTATTGGGGGTACAAAGAGGTGTACCCTGTTTCTATGAATATACAGATAATGCATGAATAGAACATACTCTGAATAAAACATATACTCATTCCACTATAAATAATGAATTGATTGAACCTCTATCTCCCTATATAGTTGATCTTTTGCTTCTTGGATTTGTTTATGTAATTCATTGTCGAAGTGATCTTTAATTGTCTGATTTTGTTGTCTAATGTCTTCCTTGAGACTCCAGATCATCTAAAGCCTGAGTATCCTGAATTCTTTATCTGACATTCCATCTGATGCAGCTATTACCTCTTCTAAAATTGTGTTTACCTGCATTGCTTGTGGTCCTTTCTTTCCTTGTCTTTTCATTCTGATCGCGTTTCTCTCTGCTTGTTGAAACTGTTGTGTTTTTGAAATTTTCCCCCTATATACTTATATTGCTCTTGTATAGTTGAAAAGTCTCCCTTGAAGTAGCGGGGGGCGGCTGTTCTGCTCCTCCAATTGGGGTGATCTATCTACCACGCTGACGGGCTGCTGGGCCTGTTGTGCTGGTTGGTCGCAGGTCTGTCTACAATGCGGGCGCGGGCAGTGGCTCTGCTCTGCCCCTCCTCCATTTGGTGTGACGTGTCTACAATGCCCACGGACCCCTCGGCCTGTTCTGCTGATCCATTGCAGGTCTTCCTACCTTGCAGGTGCGGGCGGCAGCTCTACTCTGCCCTTACTCAAATTGGGATGATGTGTCTACCATGCCGGCAGGACGCTGAGCCTCTTTGCTGGTCGGTCGCAGGTCTGTCTATTTTGTGGGCACGGGCAGTGGATCTGCTCTGCCCCTACTCCAAATGGGGTTATGTGTGTGCCGTGCCCGCAGGCCACTTGGCCTGTTTCGCTGTTCGGTTGCCTACGTTGTGGGCGAGATTGGTCACTCTGCTCTGCCCCTACTCCAATTGGGGTGATGTGACTACCTCGCCGGCGGGTTGCTGGGCCTGTTCTGGGCATGGGTGGTGGCTCTGCTCTGCCTCTATTCCTATTGGGGTGACCTAACAACCATGCTGGTGGGCCGATGGGCTTGTAATGGGCACGGGAGAAGGCTCTGCTCTGCCACTACTCCAATAGGGGTGCCGTGTCTACCACACCGGCGGGTCGTTGGGCCTGTTCTGGGCATAGGCTGTGGCTCTGCTATGCCCCTACTCCAATTGGGGCGACGTGACTACCAAGCCTGCTGGTCGATGGGCCTGTTCCGGGCACGGGCGGCGGCTCTGCTCTGTCCCTACTCCAATTGGGATGACGTGACTACCACGCCTGCGGGTCGCTGGGCCAGTGCCGGGCGTGAGCGGTGTCTCTGCTCTGTCCCTCTAGCTTGAAGACAAAGTGAGAGAGACTCAGGTGTTTGTGACTCACTTTTTTTACCAGGAGACCAACTGTTTCTCTCACCGCTGGTATCGATGAAGTTATCTCCGCCGCCACTTTGTGATGACTTCAGATCTCTAACATGTTGGTATCCCATGCAAATGGCAGCATTTCGTTCCCTTTGCCAGATGAACAAAGCAATGGGTGAGTCCTGACCGGCCCTCACAAGCCCCGTCTCAATCCTGTTGCCACTGCCTATGAAGGCTCAGTAGGTATTTACCTCCACAGTATTCAGCAAGACCTAGACCGAGAAGCAGTTTCCGCAGGTTCTTTAGCCCTGGGCCTGATCAGTTCCAGGAGCCAGAATTCGGCCGCTCTGGGCTTGGTGTATGTTCTGATAGGAGCAGGCCTGAGTAATTTGTCTCCGAGACACAGGCGAATGACAGCCTGAGATTACCTGTTCTATAGCTGAATGCGCTGCTATCAGTTGAAAACAGGAATGGTGACGTCAGCTCTCCAAGATGGTGGCCCCTGGCTTCCTCTGTGGTCTGACTGGTGTGGAAAACCGAATTGGACTGTGTATTTCCCTGGTCTCAAACCCAGAATTCAGTAATGAGCACAGTGATTGTACAGATGGCAGGAGCCCACAGAATCTGCACCACTGAATATTTATGTTGCTATCTCATTGCTTCCCAGCACGCGCCACAGACTCTACCCGCAGGGCGATTTGCTGAATAAGCAGCATGATGCTCCATGCAGACAAATCACTCACGTTTGAGCCCCGTAGCTGATCCTCGTGAGATGGAAATACTTCCACTAGGTTTAGGACCCCCCAAATTTTGCTGGAAATTCGTCATTCTCCTGCACAGTGATGCTGTACATGGGGTTGATGCACTCCTTTCGCTGTCATCATATGATCCCCTGAAGTTAGTTTTCAGTACTAGGAAACAAATATGTATTTCAGGTGGATGAATATTTCTGAGAATAAACTTGTGAAAAGTTGATTATACATCCACATACATAAATATGAATGAATTTAGGGAGTGTATAATCAGACAAATACATTTCATATTTTGAAAAATCTGGAGAGTGAATACATATATATATATATATATACACACACACACACACAGACATTAAAAAGTAGCATTATGTATGCCAATTGAAATTCACCATGAAAAATATATCATCCAGAGATCCAAAAATATTCATTTTCCTTTCATTTTCCTGAACATCAATTTATGTTGTACAACTAGAAAACTGACCCATATGTTGAATTTTCAGTTCCAACAGCGTTTAGTAGGAGTGATCTTTTCTTACAATTTGTATCTGCCAAGTCAGCCACCTCACAAAATGTACGTGTGATACCAGGTATAATTCAATATGTGCATAAAAAATACATGTGCTGAATAGGCTACAGAGAAAGGGAGACAGTTATTCACATTTTTGTTAACTTTTAAAACACATGGAGAACTATTTCAATTAAAATTGGCTTGATTTATGACACCTACCATTTATCATACGAAAGGCAAATCCAACTATACACCATGCCTCCTGTGAACCTCTTGTATTTCTATTTTGTCTGGGTTATTTTTCTGCATCATATTAAGATTATAAGTAAAAGTCTAGAATGGAATTTATTAGTGTCAGGGATTCAGTATTTTGAATGGAAAATTGGAAAATGTATCCAATGTGTATGCAAATATGTGCTACATAAAAATCTTCCCACTCTCATTCAGAACAATGCCTTTGCATTACCTTCGCCCCATGTAAGACACAATTAGAGGAGAAGAGTTAGAAAATCTGTGAATACATATCTGGAATAGAAAATGCTCAGGAGTTCACAAATTTGGAGGTGGTAGAGGAGTTTCCAAAAGTAAGGGACAGGGTAAACACTCCACAAACATGAAGCTCTGCCGGCCCAACATCTGGAGAAACTACCTCTGAGGTTGGGCACTTGAAATATATTTTGTTGTCAGGAGCATTAGCTTCCTTTGTAGTGAGACCATCAAAGCTGGGTCTGCATCTATGTGACATGGATGACATGGTTTCTTATTTTCCAATGAACATGAGGCAGCAGTGCTGAATTTTCTCTGTGTAGGTAAACTGTGGCCACTGAGGGCAAGTGTCTCCTCATGTGGACTGTGAAGCCATTTGTTCATCCTCCACTCTTCATGGTGTTTCTTGCTGTTGCACTAGGAGTGTGGTATTTGCTTCATGAAATAAAAAGCATTCACCTGGGACACAGTGCTGTAGGGAATTCTGTCAGTTGTGGTGGGTCGGGTTCTGTTGGAGAATGCACCAACCAGGCTTCTATCCCACATAGCTTGCTCCATTGACCATAGCAACCTGATTCTGAACATTGCCCTAAAACCTCTCCATATAACAAGATGCTTTTACATATAAGGGGCTACTGGCTGCAAAATGTCAGTCACAAGATATTTGGACACCAATGGCAGATAAACATGGCAACACCAGAGATTTTTTATCACACACCTGCCCACCACGGCTCTAGGAACACTACTCAGCAGGCTCCAACTTACTGGCATCTCTGTTATACACCATTTTCATGTAAACCAGTCAATAAAGGCATTGTCTTGTATTCTCATGATCAGCTAGAGGACATCCAAAGGTTCTCCTGTGACACCTAGTCTTGGGAATTTCAAAAATTTCATGGTTTTTATCTGGCCAATATTCAAGGATGAAGTTGGAGGCACTGTGGGTTTCAATTCATTCATTAACCATTAAATGTTGAGTAAGCTCATTTCAATGAAAGCTCTGGAGAACTCTCAGAGGCAAGGCTTCCCAAAGGGTGGCCAAAAGGTCACATGAAGCCAGGCCCATTGAGGTCTACAATGTGAGGTCCATGAGCCTTTGACTCTCAACTATGGCTGCCAAGTCTTTCAGAATAAAATCATGTGATATCCTGGCTGAGATTCCCTTTGCTCTGTGGAAAGCCACCTTGGACCTAGATCTCACTTTCCAAGGGCGACTCTCATGCATGGCCTTCTAAAATCCCAACACAATTCATGGCAATACTTCTCTGAGGTCAATTCCAGGTCTCAGTCTCTATGTTGAATCACACAAGAGTTCAAGCCCAGGTGGACCCAGTCTTCTCTTCCTACCGCCATACAAATGTTCACAGCTAAAACCAAAGCACCCCAACATGGACCTCATCTTCTTCCATGTAGACACTCATCATAACCTCTGGCTGGAGGTTTCCATGAGGTACACAGCCCAAGTCCGTGTCCAAAATAAGCTCCCTTTCCCCTCATTTGCCTAAAATCAGGGTGGCCTGGACTCCCTTCCTGTGAAACAGAAGTGAAAAAATAGGCCTGCCCTTAATACTGCTCTGCTTCTCCAACTTGAGGCCTACTGAGTGTGGCATTTAGATTCTTTATGTGAATTCATTTTTTTTGTTGTTGTTGTACTTTAACGTTTTAAAATGTTTTCATTTTTAAAATATATTTATTTTATTATTATTATTATTATTTTAAATTTTAATATTCATTTTTTAAATGATCATTATTTTTAAATTTTTTTCTTTCTTTCTTTCTTTTCTATTTTTTTTTCTTTTGTCTTATCGTTTCTTTTCAATTTTCTTATTTCCCCTTCCTTTAATTCTACCTGCCTACTCTCATTCTCTTTAGTGACTTCTTCCCTTTCCTTCTAATATCTTTCCTCCCAAGCATCAAATAAATTTATAAGAGTAAACAGTAACTCAGCAGTGAAACAGAGCAAGAAGTAACATGAGCAGCACAAAAAATCAAGGAAGAAAATAAGTACAAACAATGAAGGACAGCCTAAATATTCAGGAGGACCTATAGTCATCAGAAAAATGGTCATATAAAGAACTCAAGGAATACCTTAGACAGATGGAATGGAAACTTAAAGAGGATACGAGACAGCAAATCCAAACAGTGAAAGAACACATTGAAAATGAATTACATAAACAGATAAAAGAAGAAGTTATGAATCTTTATCAGGAGATAGAGATTATAAAAAAATCAAACAATAATTCTAGAAATGAAGGAAACGATAAACCAAATTAAAAAGTCAATTGAGAGTATCACTAACACTGTGGAGCAAGTAGAAGACAGAATGTTCGATAATGAAGACAAAATATATCATCTTGAAATGAATCTAGCCAACACAGAAAGGCTGGTAAAAAATCATGAGTAAAACATCCAAGAGATATGGGATAACATAAAAAAAAAATTTATGAGTCATCTGGATAGGTACACAGATTCAAACCAATGAAATGAGTAATCTATTGAATGAAATAATTACAGAAATATTTCCAGAAATACAAAGTAAACGGATATACAAATTGGACATGCTTACAGGACACCGAGCACACAAAATCACAGTAGATCAACACCAAGACACATCGTTATGAAGATATCCAATATACAAAACAAAGAGAAAATATTAAAAGCTCTAAGAGAAAGGAGGCAGATTACATTAAGGGGTAAACCAATAAGGTTGAGAAGGGATTTTTCATCACAGTCGCTGAAAGCGAGAAGATCCTTGAACAACGTATTTCAAAGACTGAAAGACAATGAATGCTAACCAAAAATTCTGTATCCAGCAAAATTAAGCTTCAGGTATGACAATGAAATAAAAATATTTCATGATAAACAAAAGCTAAAAGAATTTGTAGCCAGAAAAGCAGCATTGCAAAGCATCTTGAGCAAAACAATACACGAAGAAGAAATGAAAATCAACAACAAAAACCATCAGTGGGAAGTGCCTTAGTAATGACAGAGGGTGGGGGAAAAGCTAATCATGGAGAAACAAACTAAATTTAAAAAAAAAAAGATGAATCATCAATTATGGGTGGCAGTACAAACCATATATTAATAGTGACTCTAAATGTTAATGGCTTAAACTCTACAATAACGAGACATAGGCTGGTAACTTGGATTAAAAACGAATCCAACAATATGTTGCCTCCAGGAGACACATCTGAATGGAAAAGACATACAGGCTGAAGGTGCAGTTTTGGAAAAAATATACCATGCAATGGTCCTCGTAAGCAAGCAGGGGTGGCCATCCTCATATCGAATAAAATCGACTTCAAGACTAATTTAATCAAAAGTGATAAGAAAGGACATTATATACTGTTAAAAGGAACCATTCACCAACAAAACATAAAAATTATCAATATTTATGCACCAAATAATCGTGCTGCAACGTTCAAAAAACAAATTCTCCTCAAGTTCCAGAATGAAATAGAACACAACACAATAATTATGGGAGACTTCAACACACCTCTCTCACCATTGGACAGATCCTCCAAACAAAAGTTGAATAAAGAAAGTATAGAACTCAATATCACAATCAATAACCTACATGTAACTGACATATATAGAATATATCAACCATCATCAAGTGGATATACTTTTTTCTCAGTAGCACGTGGATCCTTCTCAAAAATAGACCATATATTATGCCATAGGGCAACCCTCAGTAAATATAAAGGTGTGGAGATAATACCATGCATTTTATCTGATCATAATGGAATGAAACTGGAAATCAATGATAAAAGAAGGAAGGAAAAATCCTACATCACATGGAAAATGAACAATATGTTACTGAATGATCAGTGGGTTACAGAAGATATAAAGGAGGAAATCAAAAAATTCTTAGAGATACATGAAAATACAGACACAACATATCGGAATCTATGGGACACAATGAAAGCAGTTTTAAGAGGGAAATTCATTGCCTGGAGGTTATTCCTGAAAAAAAGTAAAACCGAACAAATAAATGAGCTCACACTTTAACTCAAAGCCGTAGAAAAGGAAGAGCAAAACAACAGAAAATGTAGCAGAAGGCAAGAAATAATTAAAATCAGAGCAGAAATCAACGAAATTGAAACAAAAGAAACTATTGAAAAAATTAACAAAACTAAAAGGTGGTTCTTCGAAAAAATATATATGTTCGACAGACCCTTAGCCATGCTAATGAAGAGAAGAAGAGAGAGAACTCAAATTACTAACATATGGGATGAAAAAGGCTATATTACAACAGATGCTTCCGAAATACAGAAGACAATTAGAAATTATTTGGAAAACCTATATTCCAATAAAATAGAATATAGTGAAGACATCAACAAATTTCTTAAGTCATATGATTTGCCCAGACTGAGTCAGGAGGATACACACAATTTAAACAGACCAATGTCAATGGATGAAACAGAAGAAGCAATCAAAAGACTACCAACCAAGAAAAGCCCAGGAACGGATGGCTATACAGCGGAGTTTTACAAAACATTTAAAGAAGATTTAATACCAATACTTTTCAAGTTATTTCAGGATAGAGAAAAAGAGGGAGCTCTGCCAAATTCATTCTATGAGGCCAACATCACGCTGATTCCGAAATCAGAAAAAGACACCTCAAAGAAAGAAAACTACAGACCAATATATCTGATGAACCTACATGCAAAAATCCTCAATAAAATTCTGGCGAATCGAATACAAAGGCACATCAAATAATTAGAAATTATTTTGAAAATCATTATTCCAATAAAATAGAAAATAGTGGAGACATCGATAAATTTCTTAAGTCATATGATTTGCCCAAAGTGAGTCAGGAGGATACACACAATTTAAACCGACCAATATCAATGGATGAAATAGAAGAAGCAATCAAAAGACTACGAACCAAGAAAAGCCCAGGAACGGATGGCTATACAGCGGAGTTTTACAAAACCTTTGAAGAAGAATTTATACCAATACTTTTCAAGTTATTTCAAAAAATAGAAAAAGAGGGAGCTCTGCCAAATTCATTTTATGAGGCCAACATCACCCTAATTCCAAAACCAGAAAAATTCAACTCAAAGAAAGAGAACTACAGACCAATATATCTGATTAACCTAGATTCAAAAATCCTCAATAAATATCTGCCTAATCGAATACAAAGGCACATCAAAAAAATTTTTCACCAGGATCAAGTAAGATTCATCCCTGGGATGCAACGATGGTTCAATATACGAAAATCAATAAATGTTATTCATCACATCAATAGACTTAAAGATAAGAACCATATGATCATCTCGATAGAAGCAGAAAGCATTTGACCAAGTACAGCATCTCTTTATGTTCAAAACATTACAAAAATAGGGATAACAGGAACTAACCTCGAGATTGTAAAAGCTATCTATGCTAAGTCTCAGGCTAGCATCATTATGAATGGAGAAAAATTGAAGGCATTCCCTCTAAAATCTGGAACAAGACAGGGATGCCCTCTGTCACCAGTTCTATTCAATATAGTTCTCGAAACACTGGCCAGAGCAATTAGACAGACGAAAGAAATCAAAGGCATAAAAATAGGAAAATAAGAACGTAAATTATCACTATTTCCTGGTGACATGATTCTATACATAGAAAACCCAAAGGGGTCTACAAAAAAAACTACTAGAACTAATAAATGAATTCAGCAAAGTGGCAGGATATACAATCAAAACGCATAAATCAAAGGCATTTCTGTATATCAGCAACAAAACTTCTGAAACAGATATGATGAAAAACACTCCATTCACAATATCGTCAAAAAAATTAAATACTTGAAAATCAACCTAACAAAAAAGGTGAAAGACTTATACAATGAAAACTACAGAACCCTAAAAAGGGAAGTAGAAGAAGATCTTAGAAGATGGAAAATTATACCCTGTTCCTGGATAGGCAGAACTAACATCATCAAAATGGCAAAATTACCAAAAGTTTTCTATAGGTTTAATGCAATGCCAATCAAAATCCCAAAGGCATTTCTTGTAGAAATAGATAAAGCAATCATGGAATTCATATGGAAAAATATAAGACCCAGAATAGCAAAAGCAATTCTAGCAGGAAGTGTGAATCAGGCGATATAGCGATACCAGACTTAAAACTATACTACAGAGCAATAGTAACAAAAACAGCATGGCACTGGTACCAAAACAGGCGGGTTGACCAATGGGTACAGAATAGAGGACACAAAGACTAATTCACAAAGCTACAACTATGCTATGTTTGATAAAGGAGCTAAAAGCATGCAATAGAGGAAATATAGCATCTTCAACAAATGGTTTTGTATAAAATGGAAATCCATATGCAACAAAATGAAACCGAATCCCCTCCTCTTGCCATGCACAAAAGTTAACTCAAAGTGGATCAAGGAGCTAGATATCAAATAAGAGACTCTGCATCTGATAGAAGAAAAAGTTGGCTCTGATCTACATAATGTGGGGTCGGGCTCCAAATTCCTTAACAGGACACCCATAGCAGAAGAGTTAATAACAACAATCATCAAATGGGACTTACTTAAACTGAAAAGTTTTTTTTTTTTCTCAGCAGGATAAAAAATGAGAGAGGTAAATAGGGAGCCTAAATCATGGGAACAAATTTTTACTCCTCACACTTCAGATAGAGCCCTAATATCCAGAGTATACCAAGAACTCAAAAAATTAGACAATAAGATGATAAATAACCCAATCAAAAAATGGGCCATGGACCTGAACCAACACTTCTCAGAGGAGGACATACAATCAATCAGTAAGTACATGAAAAAATGCTCACCATCTCTAGCAGTCAGAGAAATGCAAATTAAAACCACCCTAAGATACCATCCTACTCTAGTAAGATTGGCAGCCATTATGAGGTCAAACAACAACAAGTGCTGGAGAGGATGTGGAGAATAGGGTACTCTTATACATTGCTGGTGGGACTGCAAACTGTTGTGGCAAATTTGAAAAGCAGTATGGAGATTCCTGGGAAAGCTGGGAATGGAACCACCATTTGACCCAGCTATTGCCCTTCTCAGACTATTCCCTGAAGACCTTAAAAGAGCATATTACAGGATACTGCCACATCGATGTTCATAGCAGCACAATTCAAAATTGCTAGACTGTGGAACCAACCCAGATGCCCTTCAGTAGATGAATGGATAAAAAAAATGTGGTATTTATACACCATTGAGTATTATGCATCATTAAAAATTGACAAAATCATTGAATTTGCAGGGAAATGGATGGCACTAGAGCAGATTATGCTTAGTGAAGCGAGCCAAACCCTAAAAAACAAATAAAAATGTCTTCTTTGATATAATGAGAGCAACTAACAACAGAGCAGGGAGGAAGAGCAGGAAGAAAAGATCAACATTAAACAGAGACATGAGGTGGGGGGCGGAAAGAGAGAGATAAAGGAAATTGCATGGTAATGGAGGGAGACCCTCATTGTTACACAAAATTACATGTAAGAGGTTGTGAGGGGAATGGGAAAATAAACAAAGATATAAATGTATTACAGTAGATGGGGTAGAGAGGGAAGATGGGAGGGGAGCAGGGATAGTAGAGGATAGAAAATGTAGCAGAATACAACAGTTACTAATAGGGCATTATAAAAATGCGGATGTGTAACAGATATGATTCTGCAATCCGTACTTGGGATAAAAATGGGAGTTCATAACCCACTTGAATCTAATGTATGAAATATAATATGTCAAGAGCTTTGTAATGTTTTGAACACCCAATTAAAAAAATAAAATAATAATCTGAAATAAAATAATTAAAAAAAAAAACACCTGGAGAAATATTTCACTGTCATCCAGAACAATGCCTTGACATTACCCTCGCCCCAAGTAATTCATCATTAGAGGAGAAGAGTTCGAAAATCTGGGAATACATAGCTGGAATTTAATACGCTCAAAAGTTCACAACCTTGGAGGTGGTAGAGTAGTTTACTAAAGTAAGGGACAGGGTAAACACTCCACAAATATGGAGCTCTGCTGGCCTAAAGACTTCTTCAGAAACTGCCTCTGAGGTTGGGCACTTGAAATATATGTTGTTGTCAGGAGGTTTAGATTCCTTTGTAATGAGAGCATCAAAGCTGGGTCTGCATCTATGTGACCTGGAGGACATGGTTTCTTATGTTCCAATGAACATGAGTCAGCAGTGTTGAATTCAATCTTTGTAGGTAAACTGTGGTCACTGGGGGCTAAGTGTCTCCCCGTGTGGACTGTGAAGCCATTTGGTCATCCTCCATATTTTGTGGTGTTTATTGCTGCTGCACTGGTAGTTTGGTATTTTCTTCACAAAATACAAGGAGTCCAACTGGGACAAAGTGTTGGAGGGAGTTTCTCAAGTGTGGTGGGTCAGGGTCCGCAGGAGAATGCACCCACCAAGGTTCTATTCCAAATAGCTTGCCTCTTGACCATAGCAACGTGATTCTGAACATTGCCCTGAAACCTCTCCAAATACAAATAAGCCTTTACATATAAGGGTCTGCTTGCTGCACCATGTCAGTCACAAGCAATTTGGAAGCCAAAGAAAGATCCACATGGCCCCACCACAGATGATTTATCACACACCTGCCGACTGCAGCTCTATGCCCACTACTCAGCAGGCTCCAAATTACTGGCATCTCTGCTCTACACCATTTTCTTGAAACCCACTCCATCAGGCACTGTCTAGTATACTCATAGTCAGCAACAGGATATCCAAAGTTTCTCCAGTGCCACCTGGTCATGGAAATTTAAAAAAATTTCACCGTATTTATCTAGCCATTTTTCAAGGATGAAGTTGAAGGCACTGTGGGTTTCACTTCATTCAGGAACCATTAAATGGTGAGGATGCTCATTTCAATGAAAGCTCTGGAGAACTCAAATAAGCAAGGCTTCCCAAAGAGTGGCCAATGATCACATGAAGCTAGGCGCATTGAGGTCTACAATGTGAGGTCCATGTGTGTTTTGACTCTCAACCATGGCTGCAAGCCTTTCAGAATAAAATTATGTGATACCCTGGCTGAGATTCCCAGTGCTCTGTGCAAAGCCAACCTGGGCCTAGATCTCAGTTTCCAAGGGCAAATCTCATGTGTGGCCTCCTAAAATCCCAACACAATTCATGGCAATACTTCTCTGAGGTCAGTACCACAACTCAGTATCTAAGGGGAATCACACCAGAGTTCCAGCCCAGGTGGACCCAGTCATCACTTCCAACCGCCACCCAAATGACCACAATTAAAACCAAAACACTCCCACATGACCCACATCTTCTTCCATATAGACACTCATCATAACTTCTGGCTGGAGGTTTCCATAAGGGGCTCCGCCCAAGCCAGTGTCAAAAATAAGCTCCCTTGCCCCTTAATTTGACTAAACTCAGGGTGGCCTGTACACCCTTCCTGTGAACCAGATGTGATCAAATAGGCCTGCCATTAATACTGCTCCGCTTCTCCAATTTGAGGACTACTGACTGTGGGTTTTAGATTCTTTATGTGAACTGGAGTCATGATAAAACCCAAGCACCTATGGGATAGAATCTGCAGGGCGTTGAGGAACTCATTTGACACAAAGGATCCCTATTCTCACTTGATGGAGGTCACAAACCTTACAGAGGAAGACGAGAGACTTCATTCACAATGACTGCTCTTTTTGCCACTTTGGTTTTGGATGTACACATGGAATCTTTCTTTAGATCCATCAGGTGATGAGAAACTAAGCAACAGCCTCACACAGGGCCAATGGTCTGAATGAGACACATCTTTTTCAAAGCAATTAAGCAAAGAGCCACAGGTGATCCATTCATTTCCATTTGAAAACTGTTTCCTTCAGGCTTCACAAAGGGGTGGCCAAAGGCAAAGACCTTCCTGACATTCAGGGCAACAGAACAATAGGTAACCAAAAGGCCCAAAGCAGGGTTTCTCCACTGAGACTTTAATGGTCACAGTGATTTCTGAGTTTTCTGCGATTATCGCCATTCCCTTCAGCTATCCAGTACATGGCCATGTCACAGAGCTTGGAGGTGGTATATATCTTGCACAAAAACCATGAGCCTATTCTGGAGAGTGGCCAGAATTCAGGAAGAAAAGTGGAACTTAGGAAGATAGCAGGTGTAGCCAATTGATAAGGCAAGCCGCAGTCCATTCATAAATTGTGCAGGATGAATTCTGGGAAGCTTTCTACTAAACAGGACACATCCATTGATCCAATATCTTTTCTAATGTCTACAACCATGGATAACAGTGGGATACACAGACATAGAAACACTCGCCTTGCCAAACGACTTACTAGAAACAGTTCACTCCAAACCAAACAAACTGCCTTCCTTGCCTATTCTCAGAACATGAGACAAAACCACAAACCTACAACCAAACCTCAAAGGCACCTCCTTCCGCCAAGTAGGTCTTTGACTATCTGGAGTGTCCTCTGACTTTTGGGCCATACTATGTTCCCCCGAAATGGCCACTCCTGTCTCAGATTTGGACTCCATGGCCAACTCTATGAAATTGTCAGGAGCCAGCTGTGAGCCACTACCTGCTTTCTCAGGAAAGGCCCCTCTTCAGAAATTTCCTGCTGTTTGGCCATCCTCACATTAGTAGGTACCAAGAGAGACTGACTCTGTCCTTGGTAAATCCAAACAAATGAGACCACTCGGACTGGAACTGGCCCTGGCTTTTGTGCCTGAATTCCTGGATCCCAAGATCACAGAGTTCCATCACCAAGAAAGTGAGGTGAGGTCACTTCTTTCAGGAACTGAAAAATCTGTGGAAAGCAACCCTGGGCCTAGATCTCAGTTCCAAGGGTGACTCTTATGCGTGGCCTCCTAAAATCCCAACAAAATTCAATGCAATACTTCTCTAAGGTCAGTTCCACAACTCAGTCTCTAAGGGGAATAACACCAGAGTTGAAGCCCAGGTGGACCCAGTCATTTCTTCCAACCGCCACACAAATGACCAAAATTAAAAAGAAAACACTCCCACATGGCCCTCATCTTCTTACATATTGTCATTCATCGTAATATCTGGCTGAAGATTTTCATGAGGGGCGAAGCCCAAGAAAGTGTCCAAAATAAGCTCACTTGGCCCTCATTTGCCTAAAGTCAGGGTGGCCTGGACACCCTTCCTGTGAACCAGGAGTGATCAAATAAGCCTGTCATTAATAATGCTCTGTTTCTCCAATGTGAGGCCTACTGATTTTCAGGTATAGATTCTTTGTGATTTGGAGTCATGCGAAACCCCAAGCACCTCTGCAGGGCTTTGAGGAACTCATTTGACCCAAAGAATCCATTTTCTCACTTGACAGAGGTCAGGAACCTAACAGAGGAAGGCAAGAGACTTCATCCACAATGACTGATTTTTTTGCCATTATGGTTTTTGATGCACACATGGGATTATTCTTTAGATCCATCAGGTGCTGAGAATGTAAGTCACAGCCACACACAAGGCCAAGAGGCTAATTCAGCCACATCACTTTCCAAAGCAATTAAACAAAGAGCCACAGGTGATGCCCATTCATTTCCATTTGAAAATTGTTTTCTTCAGGCTTCACAAAAGGGTGGCCTGAGACAAAGTCTTTCCTGACATTCAGTGCAACAGAACAATAGGTAAGCAAAAGGCCCAAAGCAGGGTTTTTCCACTGAGACGTTCCTGTTCACACTGATATCTGAGTTCTCTGAAAGGCTGGCCATTCTCTTCAGCTATCCAGTACATGGCCATGTCACAGAGCTTGGAGTGGTACATATCTTGGACACAAAACCATGAGCCTATTCTGGAGAGTGGCCAGAATTCAGGAAGAAAACAGGAACTTAGGAAGATAGAAGGTATTGCCTCTCGATAAGACAAGCTGTAGTCCATTCATAAATTGGGCAGGATGAATTATGGGAAGATTTATACTAGACTGGAGGCATTCATTAATGCATTCTCTTATCTAATGTCTACAACAACGGACACAGTGGGATACACAGACATAGAAACACTCGCCTGGTCAAACGACTTACTAAAAACAATCCACTTCAAACCAAACAAACCAACTTTCCTACCAATTCTCAGGACATGGCCTGACCTCTCTCAGATCTGGTTTCCTTGGCCAACTCTGTGAAGTTGTCAAGAAAAAGGGGTGAGCCACTACCTGCTTCTTCTGGAAAGGTCCCTCTTCAGAGCTCTCCTGGCATTTGGCCATCCTCACATCAGTAGGTACCAAGAAAGACTGACTCTGTCCTTGGTAAATCCAAACAAGTGAGCCCACTGGAACTGGGGCTGCCTCGGGGTGCCTGGATTCTTGGATACAAAAGTTCAGAGAGTTCCATCACCAAGGAAATGAGGTATGTCACTTTCTTTGGAACTGAATGAGGTCACTGCCTTGGCGACCACTTTGTCCTAACAGTTGCTTCCAAGTGTCCCATGAGATGGAGGCTGCCCCTACTTCCTGTGACACTTTCACAAGGTAGAATGGTATGTCAACCATAGGCACCCAGCAGCAGCTCTCGACAGAGGCCTGGTTTGGTCCATCTTCTCTACAATAAAAAGAGAGAGGCTGATTCAGACACATCCCTTCATCCTGACCAGGTTGTTTGCCATGGAAGATGACTTTTGCTCTCTCAGGTCCTTCATAGCTGCCTACATCTTCTCCAGGTATCATTTTGAATGGACCTTTGAGGTTCTCAGCAGGTGGAATGTCCCCTACTTTCCTGTATTGTAAGAACGACTCTCTCCCTGCTCTTCTGTAAAATGAGATTGAGGGAACAGTGTATGTTTAGGGTTAATAACAGGTTCGATTTGGGTTAGCAATCATTCTGTGCGATAAATAATGGTATTGGGAACCTGCGATATTTACAAGAATATTGAGGTGAAATATAAGTATGAAAACAGAAATCTAGGTATGATTTGAAACCCAGAAGGGCATTGGGCCCTTAATTGGGATACTTAGTTTTTAATTATATTCTGCAAAGATGTCTCAGACAATTTGATATACAATGGCATAGAACCTTGTACCTTGGATGTTTGAATGTAGAAGAGAACATCCAATCCAAAGGGATAGTCGGTAGGATTAGGAAGATAGTCGGTAGGTTTAGGAAGAAGAATGAGTGTAGGATTGGGACTAAAAATTCTTTAGCTATAGGGTTTCGGTTAGAGAGTGAATGTAAATGTCAGCACATATGAAGAGTCAGTCACTATGATGAAATTGGGAAAATATGTAGAAAAGCAGATATCAATAGAGACATTATGAAATCAGGCAAAGTATTAAGTGAGTGATAGGAGTAGACATTTTCACCAGGGTTGAGTTTGAATATATAAACTTAGGAAGAAACAAATATCTAGTAACTAATAGGATTGACATTTGAGAGCATTAGGCAACCTGGACATGGATGTTTTTAGTAATCCATGATCTCTTTTCATTTAGTCTTTGGTGCAATCATAAGTGTGACCTTTACATTTTTTGTCCAGAATATTACTGTGATAAAATGTATATGTAGATCAGGTGACATGAGTATTTATACCACCATTTCTGGGAGCAATATATTGAAGACATAAAATTATTATTGGGGATACAAAGAGGTGTACCCTGTGTCCATGAATATAGAGATTAAGCATGAATACACCATACTGTGAATAAATAATATAACTGGTTCCAACTTTAAATAATGGATTGAATTGATATCTGAAAATATACAATAAATCTTATATTGATATACATTCATTCATTCCAACCAGTTATACATCTAATGGTAATATTAGTGTTTTGGTTTATCATGAAGAGTGTGTGAAGTTTGCTTCAAAAGTGATTATGGAAATCGAAAATAATGTGTTCGGAAAGAATTCTCATGCAAAGACCAGTCAAGAAATATGGAGGAATACATGTGTTCTGAAGCAGGAAGTGATTGAAAGTGAAACAAATGCCTATAAATTTGCTAAATTGATTATGAAATATATATCCTATGATGTGCATAAACTGATGAAATTGTAATGTACCAGTTTTGAATAAAAATTAACGTAAAAATACACATCATGTCCCATTGGAATCTACTTGCATCTATGTTAAACTTGGTAAGTTACTGTAGAAATATTAGGATTCGCGTGCCTCATTCACCGAAGTTAGTTTCCTTTTTTTTTTAATTTTTTATGGTTGTTCTAAACATTACATATTTCTTGATATATCATATTTCACACTTTGATTCAAGTGGGTTATGAACTCCCATTTTTACCCCGTATACAGATTGCAGAATCACATCAGTTACACATCAATTGATTTACACATTGCCATACTAGTGTCTATTGTATTCTGCTGCCTTTCCTATCCTCTACTATCCCTCCTCCTCTCCCCTCTCTTCCCCTCTTCTCTTTCTACCCCCTCTACTGTAATAAATTTCTCCCTTTTTGTATTATTTTTCCCTTTCCCCTCACATCCTCTTTTATGTAATTTTATATAACCCTGTGGGTCTCCTTCCATTTCCATGCAATTTCTCTTCTCTATCCCTTTCTCTCCCACCTCTCATCCCTATTTAATACTAATCTTCTTCTCATGCTCTTCATCCCTACTCTGTTCGTAGTTACTCTCCTTTTATCAAAGAAGGCATTTGGCATTTGTTTTTTAGGGATTGGCTAGCTTCACTTAGCATAATCTGCTCTAATGCCATCTATTTTCCTGGAAATTCTATGATTTTGTCATTTTTTAAAGCAGAGTAATACTCCATTGTGTATAAATGCCACATTTTTTTATCCATTCTTCTATTGAACGGCATCTAGGTTGGTTCCACAGTCTTGCTATTGTGAATTGTGCTGCTATGAACATCAATGTAGCAGTGTCCCTGTAGCATGATCTTTTAAGGTCTTTAGGGAATAGACCGAGAAGAGGAATACCTGGGTCAAATGGTAGTTCCATTCCCAGCTTTCCAAGAAATCTCCATAATGCTTTACAAATTGGCTGCACCAATTAGCAGTGCCTCCAATAATGTACAAGTGTACCTGTTTCTCCACATCCTCAGCAGCACTTGTTGTTGTTTGACTTCATAATGGCTGCCAATCTTACTGGAATGAGATGGTATCTTAGGGTGGTTTTGATTTGCATTTCTCTGACTGCTGGGGATGGTGAGCATTTTTTCATGTACTTGTTTTTTGATTGTATGTCCTTCTCTGAGAAGTGTCTGTTCTGGTTCTTGGCCCATTTGTTTATTGGGTTATTTGTTATCTTATTGTCTATTTTTTTCAGTTCTTTGTATACTCTGAATATTAGGGCTCTCTCTGAAGTGTGAGGAGTAAAGATTTGTTCCCAGGATATAGGCTCCCTATTTACCTCTCTTATTGTTCCTTTTGCTGAGAAAAACCTTTTTAGTTCGAGTAAGTCTCATTTGTTGATTGTAGTTATTAACTCTTGTGCTATGGGTGTCCTATTGAGGAATTTGGAGCCCGACCCCACAGTATGTAGATCGTAGCCAACTTTTTCTTCTATCAGACGCCATGTCTCTGATTTGATATCAAGCTCCTTGATCCATTTTGAGTTATCTTTTGTGCATGGCGAGAGAAAGGGATTCAGTTTCATTTTGTTACATATGGATTCCAAGTTTTCCCAGCACCATTTTTTGCAGATGCTATATTCCTTCATTGCATGCTTTTAGCCCCTCCATCAAATATAAGATAGTTGTAGTTTCCTGGCTTGGTTTCTGTGTCCTCTATTCTGAACAATTGGTCCACCCTCCTGTTTTGGTACCAGTACCATGCTATTTTTGTTACTATTGCTCTGTAGTATAGTTTGAAGTCTGGTATCACTAGGCCGCCTGATTCACACTTCCTGCTTAGTATTGTTTTTTTTATTCTGTGTCTTTTATTTTTCCATATGAATTCCATGATTGCTTTCTCTATTTCTAGAAGAAATGCCGTTTGGATTTTGATTGACATTGCATTAAACCTATTGAGAACTTTGGGTAATATCACCATTTTGATGATGTTAGTTCTGCCTATCCATGAACAGGATATATTTTTACATCTTCTAAGATCTTCTTCTATTTCTCTATTTAGGGTTCTGTGGTTTTCATTGTATAAGACTTTCACATCTTTTGTTAGGTTGATTCCTAATTATTATTATTATTTTTTTAGGATATTGTGTATGGAGTGGTTGTCCTCATTTCCATTTCAGAAGATTTGTCGCTGATATGCAGGAATGCCTTTGATTTATGCATGTTGATTTTATATCCTGCCACTTTTCTGAATTCATTTATTAGCTCCATTAGTTTCTTTGTAGACCCTTTTGGGACTGCTAGATATAGAATCATGTGATCTGCAAAAGTGATAATTTAAGTACTTCTTTTCCAATTTTTATGCCTTTTATTTCTTTCGTCTGTCTAATTGCTCTGGCCAGTGTTTCGAGAACTATGTTGAACAGAAGTGGTGAGAGAGGGCATCCCTGTCTTGTTCCAGATTTTAGAGAGAATGCCTTCAATTTTTCTCCATTCAGAATGATGCTAGCCTGAGGCTTAGCATAGATTGCTTTTACAATATTGAGGTATGTTCCTCTTATCACTAGTTTTTCTAGAGTGTTGAACATAACAGAATGCTGTACTTTATTGAATGCTTTTTTTGCATCTATCGAGATGATCATATGGTTCTTATTTTTAAGTCTATTGATGTTGTGAATAACATTTATTGTTTTCCGTATATTGAACCAGCCTTGCATCACATGGATGAATTCTACTTGATCAGGATTCACAATTTTTTTGATATTTTTTTTGTATCCAATTCGCCAGAATTTTATTGAGGATTTTTTCATGTAGGTTCATTAGAGATATTGGTCTGTAGTTTTCTTTCTTTGAAGTGTCTTTGTCTGCTGTAATAATCAGGGTGATGTTGGCCTCGTAGAATGAATTTGGAAGATCTCCCTCTTTTTCACTTTCTTGAAATACCTTGAAAAATATTGGTATTCGTTCCTCTTTAAAGGTTTTGTTAAACTCTGCTGTATACCTATACGGTCCTGGGCTTTTCTAAGTTGGTAGTGTTTTGATGGTTTCTTCTATTTCCTCAATTGATATTGGTCTGTTTATGTTGCTATATCCTCCTGACTCAATATGGGCAGATCATATGACTTAAGAAATTTATCGATGCCTTCACTGTCTTCTATTTGATTGGAGTATAAGGATTCAAAATAATTTCTGATTATCTTCTGTATTTCTGAAATATCTGTTGTGATATTTCCTTTTTAATCCCTTATTCTAGTAATTTGAGTTCTCTGTCTTCTTCTCTTTGTTATCATTTCTAAGGGTCTGTCAATTTTATTTATTTTTTCAAAGAACCAACTTCTACTTTTGTCAAGTTCTTTCAATTGTTTCTTTTGTTTCAATTTCATTAATTTCAGCTTTGATCTTAATTATTTCTTGCCTTCTACTTCATTTGCTGTTGCTTTCGTCTTCTTTTTCTAGGATTTTGAGATGAAGGATGAGATCATTTATTTGTTGGTTGTTTCTTTTTTTAAGGAATGAACTCCAAGCAATGAATTTTCCTCTTAGAACTGCTTTCAATGTGTCCCATAGATTCCGGTATGTTGTGTCTGCATTTTCATTTATTTCTAAGAATTTTTAAATTTCCTCCTTGATGTCTTCTATAACCCATTGATCACTCAGTAACCTATTGTTCATTCTCCAAGTGATGCATGATTTTTCCTTCCTTCTTTTATCATTGATTTTTAGTTTCATTCCATTATGATCAGATAATATGCATGGTATTAACTGTACTCCTTTATATTGTCTAAGAGTTGCCCTGTGACATAATATATGATCTATTTTTTACAAGGATACATGTGCTGCTGAGAAAAAAGGTAACTGCTTGATGTTGGGTGTTATATTCTACATATCTCAAATAAGTCTAGGTTATTAATTGTGTTATTGAGTTCTATAGTTTCCTTATTCAACTTTTGTTTGGAAGATCTGTCCAGTGGTGAGAGAGGTGTGTTCATGGCTCCCATGATTACTGTATTGTGGTCTATTAGACTATTGAAATTGAGAAGAGTTTCTTTGATGAACATAGCTGCACCATTGTTTAGGGCATATATATTAACGATTGCTGTGTCTTGTTGGTGTATGGTTCCCTTGAGCAGTATATAGTGTCTCTCTTTATCCCTTTTGATTAACTTTGGCTTAAAATCTATTTTATTTGATATGAGTATGGACTCTCCTGCTTGTTTCCGAAGTCCATATGAGTGATATGATTTTTCCCAAACTTTCACCGTCAGTCTATGTATGCATTTTCCTATCAAATGCGTCCCCTGTAGGCAGTGTATTGTTGGGTCTTGTTTTTTGTTCAATTCTACTAGCCAGCACTTGACAAAGTACAGCATCCCTTTATGTTCAAAACATTAGAAAAACTAGGGATAACAGGAAATTACCTCGACATTGTAAAAGCTATCTATGCAAAGCCTCAGCTAGCATCATTATGAATGCAGAAAAATTGAAGGCATTTCCTCTAAAATCTGGAACAAGACAGGGATACCCTCTCTCACCACTTCTATTCCATATAGTTCTCAAAACACTGGCCAGAGCAATTAGACAGACTAAAGAAATAAAAGGCATAAAAATAGGAAAATAACAACGTAAATTATCACTATTTTCGGGTGACATTATTGTAAACATAGAAGACACAAAAGGGTCTACAAAAACTACTAGAACTAAAAAATGAATGACCTGTGACCCACCGGCAGGTCAGGCCCAGAAACCTGCGGAGGGGCACTGTTGCCCCACGCACCTGCAAGGTAGGCGGTACCGTGACCACTGAAAAAACAGGCCCAGTGGCCCATCTGACACATCACCCCGGTTGGAGGAGGGGCAGGGCCGCCACCAGCGCCTGTTATTTAGACAGACCTGCAAACGACAGACAGAACAGGCCTAGCGGCCAGCGGAGGGGCAGAGCCGCTGCTCACGCCTGCAAGATAGGCGGACCCGTGACCAGGCAGACCGAAAGTACAGGCACAGCGATCTGCCGGCGTGGTAGGCACATTGCCCCAATTGGAGGAGGGGCAGAACCACCGCCAAAGCCTGCGAGGGAAATTTTGCAACTATACAAGAGCAATATAAATATATAGGGGGAAAAATCAATAACACAACAGTTTCACCAAGCAGAAAGAAACGCGATCAGTATGAAAAGAAAAGGAAAGAAAGGACCACAAGCAATGCAGGTCAACTCAACTTTAGAAGAGGTAATATCTGCAGCAGATGGAATGTCAGATAAAGAATTCAGGATATACATGCTTCAGATAATCTGGAGTCTCAAGGAAGACATTAGACAGCAAAATCAGACAATGAAAGACCACTTCAACCACTTCGAAAATGAATTACATAAACAAATCCAAGAAGCAAAAGATCAATTATACAGGGAGATCGAGGTTATAAAAAACAAACAAACAGAAATCCTGGAAATGCAGGAAACAATAAACCAACTTAAAAACTCAATTGAGAATACTACCAGCAGAGTAGAACACTTAGAAGATAGAACATCAGACAATGAAAACAAAGTATTTCAACTGGAGAAGAACATAGACAGCTGAGCAAAGCTGTTAAGAAACCATGAGCAGAACATTCAAGAATATGGGATAACATAAAGAGACCAAACTTAAGAGTCATTGGGATACAGGAAGGTATAGAGGTCCAAACAAAAGGAATGAGCAATCTATTCAATGAAATAATACGAGAAAACTTCCCAGACTTGAAGAATGAGACAGAATCCCAAATCCTAGAAGCCTACAGGATGCTGAATGTGCAAAATCATAAGAGATCCACACCTAGACACATTATAATGAAGATGCCCAACATACAGAATAAGGAGAGAATTTTAAAAGCTACAAGAGAAAGGAAGCAGATTACATTTAGGGGTAAACCAATCAGGATAACAGCTGATCTTTCAACACAGACTCTGAAACCTAGAAGATCCTGGAATAACATATTTCAAACACTGAAAGAAAATGGGTTCCAACCAAGAATTGTGTATCCAGCAAAATTAAGCTTCAGTATGGAAGATGAAATTAAAACCTTCCACGATAAACAAAAGTGAAAAGAATTTGCAGCTAGAAAACCATCTCTTCAAAACATCCTCGGCAAAATATTACAGGAAGAGGAAATGGAAAATATCAATGAAAACCAACAGCGGGAGGGAGTACAGTAAAGGCTGGGGATAATCAAAGAGGAAAACAAACCATGTTTAGGAACATAAATAAACAAATATCGCTGGAAGAACAACCCATATCTCAATAATAACCCTTAATGTTAATGGCTTAAACTCACCAATTAAGAGACACAGGCTAGTAGAATGGATCACAAAACAAGACCCAACAATATGCTGCCTTCAGGAGACGCATTTGATAGGAAAAGACATACATAGAGTGAAGGTGAAAGGTTGGGAAAAATCATATCACTCATATGGACTTTGGAAACAAGCAGGAGTGTCCATACTCATATCATATAAAATAGATTTCAAGCCAAAGTTAATCAAAAGGGATGAAGAGGGACACTACATACAGCTCAAGGGAACCATACACCAACAAAACATCACAATCATAAATATATATGCCCTAAACAATGGTGCAGCTATGTTCATCAAACAAACTCTTCTCAAGTTCAAGAGTCTAATAGACCACCATACAATAATTATGGGAGACTTCAACACACCTCTCTCACCACTGGATAGATCTTCCAAAGAAAAGTTGAATAAGGAAACTATAGAACTCAATAACATAATTAATAACCTGGACTTAATTGACATATATAGAATATACCACCCAAGATCAAGCAGTTACACTTTTTTTCTCAGCAGCACATGGATCCTTCTCAAAAATAGATTTTATATTATGTCACAGGGCAACTCTTAGACAATATAAAGGAGTAGAGATAATACCATGCATCTTATCTGAACATAATGGAATGAAATTGAAAATCAACGATAAAAGAAGTAAGGAAAAATCATGCATCACTTGGAGAATGAAAAATAGGTTACTGAATGATCAATGCGTTATAGAAGACATCAAGGAGGAAATTGAAAAATTCTTAGAGATAAATGAAAACACAGACACAACATGTCGGAATCTATGGGACACATTGAAAGCAGTTCTAAAAGGAAAATTTATTGCTTGGAGTTCAATCCTTAAAAAAAGAAAAAAAAACAACAAATAAATGATCTAATACTTCAACTTAAAGTCCTAGAAAAAGAAGAGCAAAACAACGGCAAAAAAGTAGAAGACAAGAAATAATTAAAATCAGAGCTGAAATTAATGAAATCGAAACAAAAGAAACAATTGAAAAAATTGACAAAACTAAAAGTTGGTTGTTTGAAAAAATAAATAAAATTGACAGACCCTCATCCACGCTAACGAAGAGAAGAAGAGAGAGAACTCAAATTACTAGCATACGGGATGAAAAAGGCAATATCACAACAGACACTTCAGAAATACAGAAGATTATCAGAAATTATTTTGAATCCTTATACTCCAATAAAATAGAAGATAGTGAAGGCATCGATAAATTTCTTAAGTCATATGATTTGCCCAGATTGAGTCAGGAGGATACTGACAACCTAAACAGACCAATATCAATTGAGGAAATAGAAGAAACCATCAAAAGACTACCAACTAAGAAAAGCCCAGGACCGGATGGGTATACAGCAGAGTTTTACAAAACCTTTAAAGAGGAACTAATACCAATACTTTTCAAGCTATTTCAGGAAAATGAAAAATAGGGAGAACTTCCAAATTCATTCTAAGAGGCCAACATCGCCCTGATTCCTAAACCAGACAAAGACACTCCAAAGAAAGAAAACTACAGACCAATATCTCTAATGAACCTAGATGCAAAAATCCTCAATAAACTTCTGGCGAACCGGATACAAAAACATATCAAAAAAATTGTGCACCATCATCAGGTAGGATTTATCCATGGGATGCAAGGTTGGTTCAATATACGGAAATCAATTAATGTTATTCACCACATCAATAGGCTTAAAAATAAGAACCATATGATCATCTCGATAGATGCGGAAAAAGCATTCGACAAAGTACAGCATCCCTTTATGTTCAAAACTCTAGAAAAACTAGGGATAACAGGAACATACCTCAATATTGTAAAAGCAATCTATGCTAAGCCTCAGGCTAGCATCATTCTGAATGGAGAAAAACTGAAGGCATTCCCTCTAAAATCTGGAACAAGACAGGGATGCCCTCTCTCACCACTTCTGTTCAACATAGTTCTCGAATCACTGGCCAGAGCAATTAGACGAAAGAAATTAAAGTCATAAAAATAGGAAAAGAAGAACTCAAATTATCACTATTTGCAGATGACATGATTCTATACCTAGCAGAGCCAAAAGGGTCTACAAAGAAACTATTAGAGCTAATAAATGAATTCAGCAAAGTGGCAGGATATAAAATCAACACGCATAAATCAAAGGCATTCCTGTATATCAGCGACAAATCCTCTGAAATGGAAATGAGGACAAGCACCCCATTCACAATATCCTCAGAAAAAATAAAATACATGGGAATCAACCTAACAAAAGAGGTGTAAGACTTATACATTCAAAACTACAGAACCCTAAACAGAGAATTGAAGAAGATCTTAGAAGATGGAAAAATATACCCTGTTCATGGATAGTACAACTAACATCATCAAAATGGCTATATTACCAAAAGTACTCAATAGGTTTAATGCAATGCCAATCAAAATCCCAATGGCATTTCTTGTAGAAATAGAGAAAGCAATCATGAAATTCAAATGGAAAAATAAAAGGCCCAGAATAGCAAAAACATTCCTAAGCAGGAAGTGTGAATCAGGCGGTATAGCTATACCAGACTTCAAACTATACTACAGAGCAATAGTAACAAAAATAGCATGGTACTGGTACCAAAACAGGCGGTTGGACCAATGGTACAAAATAGAGGACACAGAAACCAATCCACAAAACTACACCTATCTTATATTCGATAAAGGGGCTAAAAGCATGCAATGGAAGAAGGCTAGCATCTTCAACAAATGGTGTTGCGAAAACTGGAAATCCATATGCAACAAATTGAAACTGAATCCCTTTCTCTCGCCATGCACAAAAGTTAACTCAAAGTGGATCAAGGAACTTGATATCAAAGCAGAGACATGGCGTCTGATAGAAGAAAAAGTTGGCTATGATCTACATACTGTGGGGTGGGGCTCCAAATACCTCAATAGGACACCCATAGCACAAGAGTTAATAACTAGAATCAATAAATGGGACTTACTCAAACTAAAAAGATTTTCTCTGCAAAAGAAACAATAAGAGAGGTAAATATTGAGCCTATGTCCTGGGAACAAATCTTTACTGCTCACACTTCAGACAAAGCCCTATTATTCAGAATATACAAAGAACTAAAAAAATTAGACAATGAGATAACAAATAACCCAATCAACAAATGGGCCAATGACCTGAACAGAAATTTCTCAGAGGAGGACATACAATCAATCAACAAGTATATGAAAAAATGCTCACCATCTCTAGCAGTCAGAGAAATGCAAATCAAAACCACCCTAAGATACCATCTCACTCCAGTAAGATTGGAAGCCATTAGGAAGTCAAACAACAACAAGTGCTGGCGAGGATGTCGGGAAAAGGGTACTCTTGTACATTACTGGTGGGACTGCAAATTGGTGTGCCCCAATTCGGAAAGCAGTATGGAGATTTCTTGGAAAGCTTGGAATGGAACCACCATTTGATCCAGCTATTCCCCTACTCGGTCTATTCCCTAAAGACCTAAAAAGAACACACTATAGGGACACTGCTACATCCATGTTCATAGCAGCACAATTCACAATAGCAAGACTGTGGAACCAACCTAGATGCCCTTCAATAGAAGAATGGATAAAAAAAATGTGGCATTTATACACAATGGAGTATTACTCTGCATTAAGAAATGACAAAATCATAGAATTTGGAGGGAAATGGATGGCATAAGAGCAGGTTATGCTAAGTGAAGCTAGCCAATCCCTTAAAAACAAATGCCAAATGTCTTCTTTGATATAAGGAGAGTAACTAAGAACAGAGTAGGGACGAAGAGCATGAGAAGAAGATTAACATTAAACAGGGATGAGAGGTGGGAGGGAAAGGGAGAGAGAAGGGAAATTGCATGTAAATGGAAGGAGACCCTCAGGGGTATAGAAAATTACATACAAGAGGAAGTGAGGGGAAAGGAGGAAAAATATAAGGGGGAGAAATGAATTACAGTAGAGGGGGTAGAGAGAGAAGAGGGGAGGGGAGGGGGAGGGGGGATAGTAGAGGATAGGAAAGGCAGAAGAATACAACAGTCACCAGAATGGCAATATGTAAATCAATGGTTGTGCAATTGATGTGATTCTGCAATCTGTATATGGGGTAAAAATGGGAGCTCATATCCCATTTGAATCAAAGTGTGAAATATGATATATCAAGAACGATGTAATGTTTTGAACAACCTACAATAAAATTAATTAAAAAAAACAAAATAAAACAACAACAACAAAAAAAACAGCATGGTACTGGTACCAAAACAGGCGGGTGGACCAATGGTACAGAATGGAGGACACAGAGACTAATCCAAAAAGCTACAACTATCTTATATTTGAAAAAGGAGCTAAAAGCATGCAATGGAGGAAATATAGTATCTTCAACAAATGGTGTTGGGAAAAATGGAAATCCATATGCAACAAAATGATACTGAATTCCTTTCTGTCGCCATGCACAAAAGTTAACTCATAGTGGATCAAGGTGCTAGATATCAAATCAGAGACTCTGTGTCTGATAGAAGAAAAAGTTGGCTCTGATCTACATATTATGGGGTTGGGCTCCAAATTCCTTTATAGGACACCCATAGCACAAGAGTTAATAACAAGAATCAACAAATGGGACTACTTAAACTGAAAAGTTTTTTCTCAGCAAGAGAAAGAATAAGAGAGGTAAATAAGGAGCATACATTATGGGAACAAATTTTTACTCCTCACACTTCAGATAGAGCCCTAATATCCAGAATATACAAAGAACTCAAAAAAATAGACAATAAGATAACAAATAACCCAATTAAAAAAATGGGTCAAGGACTTGAACAGACACTTCTCAGAGGAGGACATACAATCAATCAACAAGTACATAAAAAATGCTCACCATTTCTAGCAGTCAGAGAAATTCAAATCAAAATCACCCTAAGATACCATCTCACTCCAGTAAATTGGCAGCCATTATGAAGTCAAACAACAAGTGCTGGCAAGGATGTGGGGTAAAAGATACACTTGTACATTGCTGGTGGGACTGTAAACTGGTGTGGCCAATTTGGAAAGCAGTATGGAGATTCCTGGGAAAGCTGTGAATGGAACCACAATTTGACTCAGCTATTGCCCTTCTCGGACTATTCCCTGAAGACCTTAAAAGAGAGTAATACAGGGATACTACCACATCGATTTTCATAGCAGTAAGATTCACAACTGAAACACTGAGGATCCAACCCAGATGCCCTTCAATAGATGAATGGATAAAAAACATGTGGCATTTACACACTATGAAGTATTACGCAGCACTAACAAATGACAAAATCATAAAATTTGCAGAAAATGGATGGCACTGGAGAAGATTTTGCTTAGTGAAAATAGCCAATCCCTAAAAAATAAATACCAAATGTCTTCTTTGATATAATGAGAGCAACTAAGAACAGAGCAGGGAGCAATAGCAGGAAGAAAAGATTAACTTTAAACAGAGACATGAGGTGGGTGGGTAAGTAAGAGAAAAGTGAAATTGCATGGTAATGGAGGGAGACCCTCATTGTTACACAAAATTACATATCGTTGTGAGTGGAATGGGAAAATAAACATGGAGTGAAATGAATTACAGTAGATGGGGGAAAAAGAGAAGATAGGAAGGGAGGGGAGGGGAGATAGTAGAGTATAGGAAAGGTAGCAGAATACAACAGTAACTAATAGGGCATTATGTAAAAATGTGGATGTGTAACCGAAGTGATTCTGTAATCTCTATTTGGGCTAAAAATGGGAGTTCATAAGCCACTTGAATCTAATGTAAGAAATATTATATGTCAAGAGATTTGTAATGTTTTGAGCAACCAATAAAAGAAAAAAAAGTAGCAATATATATGCCAATCGAAATTCATCATGAAATATATATAATCCACAGATCGAAAAATATTCATTTTACTGAACATGGATTAATGTATAATGATATTCAACTAGGAAGCTCACCCATAGGTTGAATTTTCAGTTCCAACAGCATTTAGGAGGAGTGATCCTTTAGCACAATTTGCATCTGCCAATTCAGTTACCTCACAAGTATGTACGTGTGGTACCAAGTAGAATTCTATATGTGCATATAAAAATACATGTGCTGAATAGGCTACAGAGAAAGGGAGACAGAAATTCACATATTTTTTAATTTTAAAAACACATGTAGAACTATTTCAACCAAAAAAATTGACTAGATTTATAACTCCTACACTATATAATGCAAAACCAATTGTAACAATACACCATGCCTCCTCGGAACTGCTTGTATTTCTATTCTGTTTGGGTTATTTTTCACCATCATATTAGAATTATAAGTCAGAGTATAGTAGGGTATGTGTTAGTTTCAGGGCTTCAGTATTTCAAATAGAAAATTGAAAAATGAATCGAATGTGTATGTAAATATGTGTTACACAAAAATCTTTCCACTCACATTCAGAACAATGCGTTGATATTAGCTTGGCCCCAAGTAAGACACAATTAGAGTAGAAAAGTGTGAAAATCTGTGAATACATATCTGGAATGGAATATGCTCGGGAGTTCACAACCTTGGAGGTGGTAGAGGAGTTTCCAAAAGTAAAGAACAGGGTAAACACTCCACAAACATGGAGCTCTGCTGGCCTAAAACTTCTTGGGAAACTGCCTCTGAGGTTGGGCACTTGAAATATATGTTGTTGTCATGAGCTTTAACTTCCTTTGTAGTGAGACCATCAAAGATGGGTCTGCATCTATGTGACCTGGAAGACATGGTTTCTTATATTCCAACGACCATGAGGCAGCAGTGCTGAATTCTCTCTTTGTAGTTAAACTGTGGCCACTGGAGGCTAAGTGTCTCCTCGTGTGGACTCTGAAGACATTTGGTCATCCTCCACTTTTTCGTGGTGTTTCTTGCTGCTGCACTGGGAATTTGGTATTTGCTTCACCAAATACAAGGAGTTCTACTAGAATACAGTGCTGGAGGGAGTTCTGTCACTTGTGGTGGGTCAGGGTCTGCAGGAGAATGCACCAACCATGCTTCTATCCAACATAGCTTGCCCCAATAACCATAGTTAACTGATTCTGAACATTGCCCTGAAACCTCTCCATCTAAAAAATGCCTTTACATATAAGTGTCTGATTTCTGCACTATGTCAGTCATAATCCATTTGGAAGCCAATGGCCGATCCACATGGCCCCACCATGGTGTTTTATCACACACCTGCCCACCACTGCTCTAGGCCCACTACTCAGCAGGATACTAATTACTGGCATCTCTGTTCTACACCATTTACATAAAACCCAGTAAAACAAGGCATTCTCTGGTATACACATGATCAACCACAGGACTTCCAAAGTCTCTCCAGTGCCACCTGGTCATGGGAATTTCAAAAATTTCATGGTATTTATCTAGCCATTTTTAAAAGATTATCTTGGAGGCACTGTGGGTTTCAAATCATTCAGGAACCATTAAGTGTTGAGAAAGCTCATTTCAATGAAAGCTTTGGAGAACACTCACAGGCAAGGCTTCTCAAAGAGTTGCCAAAAGGTCACATGAAGCCAGGCAAATTGAGGTCTACAATGTGAGGTCCATGTGTGTTTTGACTCTCAACTATACGTGCCAATCTTTCAGAATAAAATCATGTGATATCCTGCCTGAGATTCCCATTGTTTTGTGGAAAGACACCCTGGGCCTAGATCTCAGTTTTCATGGGTGAGTCTCATGCATGGCCTTCTAAAATCTAAACACGATTCATGGCAATACTTCTCTGAGTTCAGTTCTAGAACTCAGTCTCTAAGGGGAATCACACCAGAGTTCAAGCTCAGGTGGATCCAGTCATTCTTTCCAACCACCACAAAAATGACCACAATTAAAATCAAAACACTCCCACAGGGCCCTCATCTTCTTCCATAAAGACACTCATCATAACCTCTGGCTGGAGATTTCTATGAGGGGCACAGCCTAAGAAAATGTCCAAAATAAGCTCACTTGCCCCTCATTTGCCTAAAATCATGGTGGCCTGGACACTCCTCCTGTGAACCAGGAGTGATCAAATATTCCTGCTGTTAAAGTGTTCCGCTTCTCCAATTTGAGGCCTACTGGCTGTGAGGTATGGATTCTTTAAGTGATTTGGAGTCATGAGAAAACGCAAGCAAATATGGGCTAGCCTCTGCATGGATTTGAAGAACTCATTTAATCCAAAGGATCCCTATTCTCACTTGATGGAGGTCAGGAACCTAAAACAAGAAGGCAAAAAAATTAATCCACAATGACTTCTCTTTTGGCCATTTCGGTTTGGGAAGCACATGGGATTTTTATTCAGATCCATTGGGTGCTGAGAATCTAAGTCACAGCCTCACACAAGGACCAGAGACTGATTCAGACACATCCCATTCCAAAGCAATTAAGCAAAGAGCCCACAGGTGAAGCCATTCATTTCCATATGAAAACAGTTTTCTTCAGGCTTCACAAAGGGTTGGCATGAGGCAAAGACCTTTCTGACATTCAGGGTAATTGAATCAGAAGTAAGCAAATGGCCCAAGAAGGGTTTCTTCACTGAGACTTTACTGGTCACACTGATATCTGAGTTTTCTGAGATGCTCTCATTCTCTTCAGCTATCCAGTACATGGCCATGTCACAGAGCCTTGTGGTGTTACATATCTGGGACACAAAACCATGAGCGTATTCTGTAGAGTGGCCAGAATTCACGAAGAAAAGAGTAACTTAAGAAGACAGTAGGTGTTGCCCATTCATAAGGCAAAGTGAAGTCCATTAATCAATTGGGGCAGTATTAATGTGGGGAAGCTTTCTACTAGAGAAAACAAGTCCATTGATGCATTCTCTTTTCTAATGTCTACAACCACAGATACAGTGGGATACACAGACATAGAAACCCTCACAATGTCAAAGGACTTACTAGAAACAGTCCCACTCCACACCAAAAAAAAAACGCCTTTCCTACCTATTCTCAGAACATGAGAAAAAAAACACAAACTTACACCCACAACGGCAAAGCCACCTCCTTCCCCCAAGTAGGTCTGTGACTATCCAGAGTGTCTTCTGACTGGTGGGCCATATTATGTTCCCCCGAAATGGCCTGTCCTGTCTCAGATCTGGTCTCCTTGGCCAACTCTGTGAAGTTGTCAGGAGACAGCGGTGAGCCACTACCTGCTTTCTCATGGAAGGTACCTCTTCAGAGATCTCCTGGCATTTGGCCATCCTCACATCAGTAGGTACCAAGAAAGACTGACCCTGTCCTCGGTAAATCCAAACAAGTGAGACCAATGGGACTTGGATTGGGACTGCTTTTGGGTGCCTGGCTTCCCGAATCCCAAGTTCAGAGAATTCCATCACCAAGGAAGTGAGAAGAGGTCACTTCCTTCAGGAACTGAATGAGGTCACTGCCTTGAAAACCACTTTGTCCTAACAGTTGCTTCCAAAGTTCCCATGAGATGAAGGCTGCCCCAACATCCTGTGACACATTTTGAAGTTAGAATGGAATATCAACCTTAGGCACCCGGGAACAGCTCTCCACACAGGCCTGGTTTCTTCCAACTTCTCTACAATAAGAAGAGAGAGGCTGATTTAGACCCATCAATTCATCCTGACCAGGTTGTTTGCCATGGAAGATTTCTATTGCTCTCTCAGGTCCTACATAGCTGCATAAATCTTCTCCAAGGATCATTTCTCCATGGATCTTTGAGGTTCTCAGAAGGTGGAAGATTACCTACATTCCTATATTGTAAGACCAACTCTGCCCTGCTTTTCTGTAAGTTATATTGAGGGAACAGTGTATGTTTAGGGTTAGTAACATGTTTGATTTGGGTTACGAATCATTTTGCGAGATGAATAATGGTATTGGCAACCTTCGATATTTACAAGAGTATATAGGTGAAATATAAGTATGAAAGCAGAAAATTAGGAAAGATTTGAAGCCCAGAAGGGAATTGGACCCTTAAGTGGTATTCTTAGCTTTGAGTTATGTGCTGCACAGTTGTCTCAGATAAATCAATATACAATGGCATAGGACCTTGTACCTTGGATGATTGAATGTTGAAGAGAACATCCAGTCAAAAAGCGATATTCAGTACAATGAGGAAGGTACTCGTTAGGTTTAGAATGAAGAGTGAGTATAGGATTTGGACAAAAAGTTTTTTAGCAATAGGGTTTCGGTTAGAGAGTGAGTGTAAATGTCAGCACATGTGAAGAGTCAGTCATAATGATGAACTGGGAAAAATATGAGGGAAAGCAGATATCAATAAAGACATTAGGAAATCAAGCAAAGTACAAAGTGAGTGATAGGATTAGACATTTTCAACAGGCTTGAGGTTGAACATATAATCATAGGAAGAAACAAATATGTAGTCACCAATAGGATTGACATTTGAGAGCATTAGGCAACCTGGACATGTATGCTTTTAGTAATCCATGCTCACTTTCCATTTAGGCTTTGGTACAATTGAAAGTGTGACCTTTGCTTTTTGTGTCCAGAATATTTCTGTTTTAAAATGTATATGTATATCACGTGACATGAGTATTTCTTCCACCATTTCCAGGAGCAATATTTTGAGAACATATTAATTTGTATTGGGGTACAAATAGGTATACCCTCTGTCTATGAATATAGCAATAACGCATGAATAGACCATACTGGGAATAAATAATATAACTGGATCCACTTTAAATAATGGATTGAATGGATATCTGAAAATATATAAGAAATGTTATAATGATACACAATCAATCATTCCAACCAGTTATATATCTAATGGTCATCTTAGGGTTATGTTTTATCATGAAGGGTGTGTGAGTTTTGCTTAAAAATTGATCATGGAAATCGAAAATAATATATTTGAAAAAAAGTCTCATGAAAAGACCAGTCAAGAAACATAGGGAAATACATGTGTTCTGGAGCAAGAAGTGATTGAAAGTGAAACAAATGCCTATAAATTTGCTAAGTAGTGGATGAAATATATATCCTATGATGTGTATAAACTTAAGAAATAGTAATGTACCAGTGTTGAATAATAATTAATGTCAAAATACACATCATGTCCCATAGGAATCTACTTGCATTGATGTTAAACTAGGTCAGTTAATGTAGAAATACTAGGATTTGTTTGCACCTTTCAATGAAGTTAGTTTTCAGTACTAGAGAACAAATATGTATTTCAGGTGGATGAATATTTCTGAGAATAATCTTGTGAAAAGTTGAATATTAATCCACATACATGAACATGAATGAATTTAGGGAGTGTATATAAGACACATATATTTCATATTTTGAAAAATCTAGAGATTTATATATTTTGTGTTTGTGTGTGTGTGTATATATATATACACACACACACACAAACACACACAAAGACATTCAAAAGTAGAATTATATATGCCAATCGAATTTCACCATGAAATATATATCATCCACAGATCCAAAAATATTCATTTTACTGAACATGGATTTATGTATAATGTTATTAAACTAGGAAGCTCACCATTAGCTTGAATTTTCAGTTCCAACAGCGTTTAGGTGGAGTGATCTCTTCTCACAATTTGTATCTGCAATGTCAGGCACCTCACAAAAATGTACTTGTGATATCAGGTAGGATTCTATATGTGCATATAAAAATTAATGTGCTGAATAGGTTACAGCGAAAGGGAGATAGGAATTCACATATTTGTTAACTTTAATACACATATAAAACAATTTCAATTAAAAAATGACTAGATTTATAACACCTACCATTTATCTTGCAAAAGGCAAGTCCAATATACACCATGCCTCCTCTGAACTGCTTATATTTCAATTCCGTTTGGGTTATTTTTCTCCATCATATTAGTATTTGTAGTATGGGTTATTGTCAGGAATTCAGTATTTCAATTGGAAAATTGGAAAGTGAATCCAATGTGTATGCAATTATGTGCTGCACAATATTCTTCCCACTCTCATCCAGAACAATGGCTTGACATTACCTTCGCCCCAAGTAAGACACAATTAGAGAAGAAGAGTTAGAAATTCTGTGAATACATATCTGGAATGGAAAATGCTCAGGAGCTCACAACCTTGGAGGTGGTAGAGGATTTTCCAAAAGTAAGGGACAGGGTTGATCACCCAACATGATCTTTCATTAAAATTGTGAGCCATCTTGCCACAAAGCCATGAAAAGATAATTTTTGCTTTAGTATAAATTACTGCAAATTCTGAACCTGCTTAGAATGCCTGACCATGTTTTGAACTCACCCATGCCTGGCTCTCTGACCAGATAACAGCCGATTCTGAAACTTTAATGACACCTCATAAATATTCGCCTTCCCTGGCCAGACAACGACCCTCTCAGAGGCTCTAATGGTCCTCATAATTTCTGATGCTGGGGCCAGAAAAAAAAATGTAAACTACAATTAGTGTGATGCTTGTCAAAGTTCTGTTTTCTGTAACCCTCCTTTTGTGTAACTTTCTGGGCTATAAAGCTGGGCTGTAGGAAAGGTGGGGTTGCTGTCTTGTTCCCGCCAGTTTGAGAGGGAGAGGCAGCCTGGCTGCTTGAAATATTAAGCTTGCCTTAATTTGATTTTAATTGGAGTCAGTGGTCTTTTCTTGTGTCCTGGACTAACATTTTGGAGTTCCCCAGCAACATGACCCTACCAGATCACAAAGCCAGACTGCTGGAAATTCTGAAGCTGGCCTATCCTCCAGGACTCCGGGCTGGAGAGCCAAGTTCCAAAACCTTGGAATGAGCCTTCAGTCCGTGGATCACTGCAGTGAACCATCGCACTAAAACTATTATAAAGCACCTGGTGGATGAGGCCTTCATAGGTAAGAGGCGCCTTTATAACATCTGATATCCGGTTAAGGGAGTACTCTTCTGATGACAGAGAGATGGCCTGGGAAGGCTCACATATACTCCTGTCTGGAACAGTGATAGGAATCCTTCTTTCCTCTGTTCTGTTCTGTAGGGAATACCTCTGAAAGTGTAGAGAGGTGCCGACTGGCATGCAGGAGCTCCTACCCCGGAGCTTTAGCAAGACGCTGAATTGCTCCTCTGGTTTTCTGTTTATTTGCTGAGTTTCTGTTTTTTTTGTGTGTGTTTTGTTCTGTGTTCTAAATGTTTTTTATTTGTTTGTTTTTGTGCGTTTTGTTGTGTGATTTCTGTGGTAAAAACTTAAGGATATTGGACTTGAAAATGGGTAATAAATCATGTAAGCCTGACACCCCTTTGGACTGTGTTTTAAAGAAATGTGATGCACTATACCCGCCTTTGTTAAGCAGGATGAGAGAAGCCCCTAGTTGGCTGTCTGGAGCACACCCACGGCAGAGGGCAATGGCTGCTGGGGACCTAATAACTGAGTATCTCCCAGGTTAACAAGTGAAACTCCTTTAAAACCCCTTGTCCCTCCAGATCAAGAGAGTCACAACTTTGGACAAAGTCCCCTGTTTTTCTCCTTTGTTAGCAAAGCAGTAAACCTCCCTTTTACTTTTTCTCAAACCCTGTCCTTATATTAAATTGGTATTAATTGGCTTCAAGGTCCGGAACCGAAATTTAAGTTACAAATTTTGATACCGCCCCTGACCCTGGAATTTTTGAGAGCTGACTACTGAAATGTTAGGAGATTCAGCGTGCTTGGGGTGGAACCGAACCAGAGGAGCTAATCCTGTAAGTAAAAGACGGGACTGAGGGACTCCCAGCAGCTGCCGAAGTCCTGTTGCTTCAGTGAATTCCCTCCTTCCTTCCCTGCACTGTAAGTATTATGCCACCTCTGTCTTCTTAAAAAAGAGAAAAATAAAAAGGAGACACTAAATGCAGTAAAGTCACCATGGAGACCTTTGATATTGCATTTCAGGTTCCCCCTCTGTGAAAACATCTGATGCCCTTGTGGGGACATATATCGTGCCACTGGTGTAGGAGATTTTTCTCTTTTCTGCTGTTTTAAAGGCTTCTGTCCTGTCAGCCATAGTCTGGAGCTCCTTTCTGTCTGTCTTTTGTCTTTGTTTCTGGCCATTTAACACATGTGCAATAATGTGTTGATATTATAAATTGTTTCTTGGGAATGATCTTAGCTGAATGTGTGTCTAAAGGATGATGTTTTATTGTAACAATATGGTATCTGAATGGGTTTTTGAAGCATTGCACAATCTTGAAGTTAAAAGTCGGGATTAGGTAATTTTTTAGTTTATGATTTCAGATAATTCATGCCAGAGAACTTAAATACTTAAAATGGAAAACTAAAGAATTCTACTTCCAAGTTGGCAAGTAACTTCCCAGTCATTCAGTCTTTTTTTTAACCAATTTTTAATTGGGTAGCCTGGGAAAATGTCACAGTGTGTATCAGTGCATTAATTTGGACAAGGATAGTAAATCATAGTATGGTATCTGTTGACAAAAAAAGATGTTAAGGTATAAAATTTTGTGAATTGTATCTTAAAATTGTATCATAATTTTCAACATCCTCACCTGAAAATTATGGTTAAAGTGCCTTAGGCCTGAGGTGTCTGCTTAGAATAGCAGTTTTGTCCAGCTCCTTCCAGAACTCAGCCAGGACTTATGTTGAAATGTAAATGAAAGAAGCCTGCAAACTCAGTAGGAGACTGATCTGACGTCTAAGTGGGAAAAAAAAGGTATATCGTATGGTATTTACTAATTACTGGCCAGTCATTTTTTCTAGGACTCTCATTTTTTTCCTTAGATTCTGTATTTTTTTTTGAGCTCATTATTTTGATCCTACAGAACTAGGTTAATGTTTTTCTGATCAGTTCTATATTTGACCAACAGTGGAGTTTTGAAACATTGCAATGGAGATTTCACCTGCGAAAAGCTACAAGGCCTTACTATTATTATTTGTGCACACTTTTGTTATGTGTTGTATGTCTATATATCTATATGTTCGTATATCATATATGTGATATACAAATTAACATATATAAGGAGCGATCATTAAAAAAAGCACTCATAAAAACAAATTTTAAAAAGTGGATTCAAAGATCTTTAATTCACGTGATTTAAATGATTCACTTTAAATTTGGATAAGCAAATAACAATAAATGTCTTTAAATTTAAGCTTACAAGTTTTTCTAGCTGCTCAAAAATCTAATAAAATATTAATGTCTATAAAATGTCTAATATGCCTTGGTTCTAGGACTTTTCCTTTAACAAAGAAATGGTTTACACTGTTAAATACATTTCTCTAATATTTTGATAAATAAGTGAAGTAAATTTGATATGGGATTACTCATTTATGAGTACTTTTGTTAGATATCTGATTGATTTAGTAAGGTCTGTATAAGTTTGTTCTAAAGTCTGTATAAGATTGTAAAAATCAGTCATGTGATAAAGCGACACAAATTTCTTAAAACAAAAGTTTACCCATAACATTGTGTTTATAAAGTTTTATTTTTCTAGAACAAGCAACCATAAAAATTAAACAACTGATTAAATAAGAACTGTTATTTTAGAGCACTCTACTGCCATTTCTTTAAAAGCTAAACTTGGTTAATGTAAAAACATCAATGTCATTGTGATGCTATTAATGTGCTCATATCTTCCAGGTATACAATTCTGTAAGGTAGAAACTTTAAAAGAGCATTTCATCAAGCTGGTGTTCTGAAGTTGTATGGTAAAAATATATATATATATTGGGGATTTATTTACTTGTTATGAATAAGATATATAAAGTTTTATGTTACTTTTTACATTGGGAAAAAATTTAAATATATTTTTTAAGTTAATGAGCCCCTAATCTATGTAAAGGTTAAAAACTTTCAGCCTTTCTTTAATTCATGTTTTAAATGTGATATCATATGGTGTTAGCTAATATTCATGTGACCTCAAACAATTTATGTAAACTGTGTAAAATGATATTTAAAAAACAAAGATCAGCTTTAGAACTAAAACACTTAAGATTTATATAGAGCCCTGCCTTACCTGAGATAAGGCTCTGTGTCTCATCTTACAACATGTGAGAATAACTACGAAAGCAGTAGGTCAGATGTTATTTAATTTAAAGTTATGTTTTTCTGTCAAGATTACTAGGATCTCAAAAAGGGGATATAATGTATAACTCAGCCTAAAATTCAGGGTAGCTATTACACGAACTAAGTATTTTTACTCTTGTTAATTTTATTTTGAATTTCCTTATAAGTTGACTAAAGATTCCCTGTTAGTGTTTTACAAAAGAGTTGCTTTTAGAACACAATATTGGTTAATTTAAGATAATAAGTCATCACCTACAAGACAGACAGAAAAATACAGATCCCAAATAATAAAAAGATAAATAATTTTAAATTATAGACATTAAAGCACAGTACTCTTAATATAAGGCTGTTAAAATTTATTTGCTGGATGTTTAAGATTAGGATTTAAAATTTAATTTAAATGAAAAGGGACAATAAAACAAATATTTGGCTCTTGCCCTCTGAGTCAGTCTGTATCCAGGGAACAGGAGACTTCTCTAAAGAACTTTGCAACTCTGAGCCACATAACCTCCTGATCAGGAAGATTAATGAGACCACTGGAGAACAGAAAGCCAATCAGTGCATTTTCTACGAAGAAGAGAGTCATCAGAGAAGGGAGATATTCCTGATGCTTCCGAGAGAAGCCACATGGTCAAGCAAGACCTGGACTCAACTAGCGCAAATGGCACTAGCAGAACTGAGAAGCTGCTCTCAAGTTTCCCCAGGAATGACTCCCATAAAATCTCAACTGACTGTTAACAATAGATAGAAACAAAAGTCAGTTTTACTGCTTCATCTTAAACTCTTAGCAAAGACAGATAAACCCAAAATACAGCCATTCCTGGGCATTTTAAAAAATAATAGTTATAATAATATTTTAACGTATACACTTTATGGTAGTCTCCCAAAATAAGTAAGACTGGAGGCTACAAAGAAGGATTCTCAGACAGTAATGCCTGATGAGTATAAAAAGAGACTATCAAGAGGAGGTACCAGAGGCAGAAGTTTTTTGTTTAAGGCCTACAGATATTCCTAACCTACACAGGTAGGCTTGTGTTTGCTAGTACGATTATCCAGCCCTGAATAACAGAATTAAAGGTTTCTCTATTACACACAGAGGTCATACTAGTAAAAGGAATTTGCAAGATCAGATGACATTAAATTATTAAACTGTATCTTATGGGGTGAAACAACTATGACACTAAAAGTTAAGTTGAAAGTCCTGATAACTGGGGATATTGAAGACAGATGAGGGGACATCTATACAGTGACATGTTTCAGCTGCTGCAACATTTATTCAGTACTCATGTTTTTTGTTTCTCTCATAGAAGAACCCATCCCCAGATGACTTTACAAACTGTTCTACCACAACCAGACTTCAAACCGAATTGACTTCTAAAAGGCAACTCATATCCTTCATGCTGTGCCCCCTCATGTCACCCTCTCTCAGCTCAGAAGAAGCCAAAATGAGTGACGACTCTCTTCTTACAACAATGGAGCCAAAAATAGATAGACTTTCATTTTAAGTAATTAATTAAGTCAGGTAAAATCAGGGAGACTGGTTTTGTGTGAGTTCAAAAAATATGGAGACTGTTACGTGAGGTATTAAAATTCCCTCAGTGCTCTTCCCCTACCCTATCAAAGATTTGAAAGGGACACATTAGAAAAGGGGGGAATGATAGACCCAACCTGATCTTTTATTAAAATTTGGATCCATCTTGCCACAAAGCCATGAAAAGAAAATTTTGGCTTAACTATAAATTACACCAAATTCTGAACCTGCTTGGAATGCCTGCCCGTGGCCTTGAACTCACCCATGCCTGGCACTTTGACCAGGAACAGCCCTCTATGAAACTTTATTGACACCTCATAAATATTGGCCTTCCCTGGCCAGACAATGACCCTCTCTGAGGTTCTAATGGTTTTCATAAATTCTGATGTTGGGGCCAGCAAAAAAAAAAAAAAAAAAAAAAATATATATATATATATATATATATATATATATATATATATATATATATATATATATATATATAAACTACGATTAGTGTGATGCTTGTCAGAGTTCTGATATTTGTAACCCCCCTGTAGTGTAAAATTCTGGGTTATAAACCTGGGCTGAAGGAAATTTGGGTTGCTGTCTTGTTCCCACTGTTTTGGGAGGGAGAGGCCACCTGGGCAGTGGAAATTATAAGCTTGCTTTAACTTGATTTTAATTGGAGTCAGTGGTCTTTTCTTGCATCCTGGTCTAATAGGTAAACGCTATCAAACATGCAGCTCTGCCGGCCTAAAGACTTCCTTAGAAACTGCCTCTGAGGATGGGCACTTGACATATATGTTGTTGTCAGGAGCTTTAGCTTTCTTTCTAATGAGACCATCAAAGCTGGATCTGCATCTATGTGACGTGGAGGACATGGTTTCTTATTTTCCAAAGGACATGAGGCAGCAGTGCTGAATTCACTCTTTGTAGGTAAACTGTGGCCACTGAAGGCTAAGTGACTCCCCGTGTGGACTGTGAAGCCATTTGGTCATCCTCCACTTTTCATGGTGTTTCTTGCTGCTGCACTGGGAGTTTGTTATTTGCTTCACAAAATACAAGGAATTCAGCTGGGACACAGTGCTGGAGAGAGTTCTGTCACATGAAATAGATCAGGGTCTGCAGGAGAATGCATCAACCAGGCTTCTATCCCACATAGCTTGTCCCCTTGGACATAGCACCTGATTCTGAACATTGTCCTGAAACATCTCCATATAACAAGATGCCTTATATGGAGAGTTATCAGACATATAAGTGATTCCTGGCTGCACAATGTCAGCCACAAGCCATTTGGAAGTCAATGTCAGATACACATGGCCCGACCACAGATGTTTTATCTCACACCTGCACACCACAGCTCTGGGCCCACTACTCAGCAGGCTCCAACATACTGGCATCTCTGTTCTACATCATTTTCATGAAACCCAGTCAATCAAGGCACTGTCTGGTACACACTTCATCAGTAAGAGGACATTGAAAGGTTCTCCAGTGCCACCTGGTCATGAAAATTTCAAAAATTTCATTGTATTTATCTAGCCATTTTTCAAGGATGAAGTTGGAGAAATTGTGGGTTTCAATTCATTCAGAAACCATTAATGTTTGAGGAAGCACATTTCAAGGAAACTCTGGAGAACTCTCAGAGGCAAGGCTTCCCAAAGAGTGGCCAAAAGGACACATGAAGCCAGGCCCATTGAGGTCTACAATGTGAGGCCCATGTGTGTTTTGACTGTCAACAATGGCTGCCAAGTCTTTCAGAATAAAATAATGTGATGCCCTGGCAGTGATTGACAATGCTCTGCCGAAAGCCACCCTGGGCATTGATCTCAGTTTCCAAAGGCAACTCTTATGCGTGGTCTCCTAAAATCCCAACACAATTCATGGTAATACTTCTCTGAGGTCAGTTCCTGAACTCAGTCTGTAAGGGGAATCACACCAGAGTTCAAGCCACGTGGACCTAGTCATCTCTTCCAACCACCACACAAATGACCACAATTAAAACCAAAACACTCCCAAATGGCCCTCATCTTCTTCCACATAGACACTCTTCATAGCCTCTGGCTGGAGGTTTCCATGAGGGGCACAGCCCAAGACAGTTTTCCAAATAAACTCCCTTGCCCCTCATTTGCCTAAAGTCAGGGTGGCCTGGACTCCCTTCCTGTGAACCAATAGTGATCAAATAGTCCTGCTCTTAATACTGCTCTGCTTCTCTAACTTGAGGCCTACTGACTGTCTGGTATAGATTCTTTATGTGAATTGGTGTCATGAGAAAACGCAAGCCCTTATGTGCTAGCCTCTGTAGGGCTTTGAAGAACTGATTTGACACAAAGGATCCCTATTCTCACTTGATGGAGGTCAAGAAGCTTACAGAGGAAGGTGAGAGACTTCGTCCACAATGACTGCTCTTTTGGCCATTTTCATTTTGCATGCAAACTGGGAAACTTTCTTTAGATCCATCAGGTGCTGAGAATCTAAGCCACTGCCTCACATAGGGCAAAGAGGCTTATTCAGCCACATCTCTTTCCAAAGCAATTAAGCAAAGAGCCACAGGTGATGCCAATTCATTTCCATTTGAAAACTCTTTTCTTCTGGCTTCACAAAGGGGTGGTCTGGGGCAAAGATCTTCCTGACATTAAGGACAACAGAACAATAGGTAAGCAAAAGGCCCAATGCAGTGTTTTTCCACTGAGACTTTAATGGTCACACTGATATGTGAGTTTTCTGAGATGCTTCTATTCTCTTCAGCTATCCAGTACATGGCCATGTTACAGATCTTGAAGGTGGTACATATCTTGGAAACCAAACCATGAGGCTATTCTGGAGAGTGGCCAGTATTCAGGAAGAAAACAAGAACTTAGGAAGATAGTAGGTGTTGCCCATCCATGAGGCAAGCCTCTCTCCATTCTTTAATTGTGCAGGATGAATGCTGGCAAGCTTTCTACTAGACAGGACACAACCATTGATGCATTCGCTTTTCAAATGTCTACAACCACAGATACAGTGGAATGCACAGACATAGAAACACTCACGTTGTCAAACGACTTTCTAGAAACATTCCAGTCCAAACAAACAAACAGTCTTTCCTACCTATTCTCAGAAAAGAGACAAAACCACAAACTCACACCAACACCCACAACGGCACCTCCTTCCCCCAAGTATGTTGGTGAATATCTTGAGTGTCCTCTGACTGGTGGTCCATACTATGTTCCCCAAAAATGGCATGTTCTGTCTCAGATCTGGTCTTCTTCACCAACTCTGTGAAGTTGTCAGGAGCCATGGTTGAGCCACTACCTGCTTTCTCAGAAAAGGCTCCTCTTCAGAGGTCTCCTGGCATTTGGCCATTCTCACTTCAGTAGGTACCAACAAAGACTGACTCTGTCCTTGGTAAATCCAAACATTTGAGACCACTGGGACTGGGACTGGGACTGACTCTGGGTGCCTGGCTTCCTGGATCCCAAGTTCAGAGTGTTCCATCACCAAGGAAGTGTGTACTGATATTTGCTTCTAAGGGTCCCAGTAGATGGAGACTGCCCGTACTTCCTGTGACAGTTTCACAAGTTAGAATGGTATATCAACAATAGGCACCCGGGAACAGCTCTTCTCACAGGCCTGGTTTTGTCCATCTTCTCTACATTAAGAAGAGAAAGGCTGATTCAGATACATCTCTTCATCCTGACCCGGTTGTTTAACATTGAAAATGACTTTTGCTCTCTCAGGTCCTTCATAGCTGCCTTCTTCTTCTCCACGTATCATTTCTGCATGGACCTTTGAGGTTCTCATCAGATGGAAGATACCCTACAATCCAGTATTGGAAGATCAACTCTTTCCCTGCTCTTCTGTAAAGTTAGATTGAGCGAACAGTGTATGGTTAGGGTTAACAACATGTTCGATTGGGTTAGGAATAATTCTGCAGGATGAATAATGGTTATGGGAACATGCGATATTTACAAAATATACAGTTGAAATATAAATATGAAAACAGAAATCTAGGTAAGATTTGATGCCCAGAAGGGCATTGTGCCCTTGATTGGGATACTTAGCTTTGAATTAATTTCTGCACAGATGTCTCAGATAAATCAATATACAATGGTATAGGACATTCTACCTTGGATGATTGAATGTCGAAGAGAACATGCAGTCAAAAAGGGATAGTTGATAGGATTAGAAAGATAGTCGGTAGTTTTAGAAAGATGAGTGAGTATAGGATTTGGACAAAATGGTCTTTAGCAATAGGGTTTCATGTAGAGAGTGAATGTAAATATCAGCACATGTTAAGAGGCAGTCACAATGATGAACTGGGGAAAATATATATCAATAGAGACATTAGGAAATCAGGCAAAGTATAAGGTGAGTAATAGGATTAGACATTTTCAACAGGTTTGAGGTTGAATATATAATCTTAGAAAGAAACAAATATGTAGTCACCAATAGGATCGACATTTGAGAGCAATAGGCAACCTGGACATGGATGATTTTAGTAATCCATGTTCAATTTCCATTTAGGCTTTAGTACAATCAGAAGTGTGACATTTGCTTTTTGTTTCCAGAATATTACAGTGATAAAATGTATATGTAGATCAGGTGACATGAGTATTTCTTTCACCATTTCTAGGAACAGTATTTTGAAGACGTGTAAATTAGTATTTTGAATACAAATGGGTGTACACTGTGTCTATGAATATAGAAATAATGCATGAATAGACCATAATGTAAATAAATAATATAACTGGTTCCAACTTAAATAATGGTTCGAGTTGATATCTGAAAATATACAGGAAACCTTATATTGATATATATCCATTCATTCAAACCAGTTATACATCTAATGGTAATATTAGGGTTATGGTTTATCATGAAGAATGTGTGAGTTTTGCTTCAAAGGTAATTGTGGAAATCGAAATTAATGTGTTTGGAAAGAAGTCTCATGAAAAACCAGTCATGTAACCTGGAGGAATACAAGTGTTCTGAAGCAGGAAGTGATTGAAAGTGAAACAAAAGCCTTTAAATTTGTGAACTTGTGGATGAAATATATATCTTATGATGTGCATAAACTGAGGAAATAGTAATGTACAAGTGTTGAAAAAAAAGGAACGTCAAAATACACATCATGTCCCATAGGAATCTACTTGCATTTATATTAACCTGGGTCAATTAGTGTAAAAATATTAGGATATGTATGCACAATTCACTGAACTTAGTTTTCAGTACTAGGAAACAAATACGTATTTCAGGAGGATGAATATGTCTTAGAATAATTTATGAAAAGTTGATTATAAATACGCACTTAAATATTAATGAATTTAGGGAGTACATAATAAGATACATTTATTTCATATTTTGAACACTCTGGAAAAAAATATATATATACAGACATTAAAATACACACACAGTAATTAAAAAGTATTAATATACAAGCCAAATGAAATTCACCATGAAATATATATCATCCACAGATCTAAAAATATTCATTTTACTGAACATGAATTTATGTATAATGTTGTTCAGCTAGGATACTCACTCATAGGTTGAATTTTCAGTTCCAACAGTGTTTAACAGGAGTGATCTCTTCTTACAATTTGTATCTGCCAAGTCAGCCACCTCACAAGAATGTACGTGTGGTACCAGGTAGGATTCTATATGTGCATATAAAAATATATGTGCTGATTAGGCTACAGAGAAATGGAGACATGAATTCACATATTTGTTAACTTTAAAAACACATGGAGAAGTGTTTCAACAAAAAATTCACTAGATTTAAAACTCCTACCATATATAATGCAAAAGGAACGTCCAAATGTACACCTGGCATCCTCTGACCTGCTTGTATTTCAATTTGGTTTGGTCTATTTTTATCCATCATATTAGGATTTGTAGTCAGAGTCTAGTAGGGAGTGGGTTACTATGAGGGATTAAGTATTTTGAAATAATAATTGGAAAATGAATCCAATGTGTATGCAAATATGTGCTACAAAAAAATCTTCCCACTCTCATCCAGAACAATGCCTTGACATTACCTTCGCCCCAATTAAGATACAATTAGAGGAGAAGAGTTAGAAAATCTATGAATACATATCTGGAATGGAAAATGCTCGGGAGTTCACAACACTGGAGGTGGTAGAGGAGTTTCCAAAAGTAATGGAGACTGTAAACACTCCACAAACATGGAAGTGTGCAGGCCTCAAGACATCTGGGAAACTGTCTTTGAGATTGTACACTTGAAATATATGTTGTTTTCAGGAGCTTTAGCTTCCTTTGTAGTGAGATCATCAAAGCTGTGTATGCATCTATGTTACATGGAGGACATGGATTTTTATTTTCCAATGAACATGAGGCAGCAGTGCTGAATTCTCTCTTTGTGGGTAAGCTGTGGCCACTGGGGTCTAAGAATCTTTCCGTGTAGACTGTGAAGCCATTTGGTCATTCTCCAATTTTGTTGTGTTTCTTGTTGCTGCACTGGGAGTTTGGTATTTGCTTCACAAAATACAAGGAGTTCAACTGGAACACAGTGCTGGAGGGAGTTCTGTCACGTGTGGTGGGTAAGGGTCTGATGGAGAATGCACCAATCAGGCTTCTATACCACATTGCTTGCCCCCTTGACCGTAGCAACTTGATTCTGAACATTGCCCTGAAAACTCTCCATCTAACAAGATGGCTTAATATACAAAAGTCTGCTGGCTGCACCATGTCAATCACAAGCATTTGGAAGCCGAAGTAAGATCCACATGACCCCACCACAGATGTTTTATCACACAACTGCACACCACAGCTCTGGGCCCACTACTCAGCAGGCTCCACCATACTGGCAGCTCTGTTCTACACCATTTTCATGAAACCCAGTCAAGGAAGGCACTGTCTGGTACACTCTTGATCAGCAACAGGACATCCAAAGGTTCTCCAGTGCCACCTGGTCATGGAAATTTCAAAAATTTCATGGTATTTATCTAGAAATTTTTCAAGGATGAAGTTGGAGAAACTGTGGGTTTCAATTCATTCAGGAACCATTAAATTTTTAGGAAGCACATTTCAAGGAAACCTCTGGAGAATTCTCAGAGGCAAGGCTTCCCAAAGTGTGGCCAAAAGGCCACATGAAGCCAGGCCCATTGAGGTCTACAATGTGAGGTCCATGTGTGTTTTGACTGTCAACAATGGCTGCCAAGTCTTTCATAATAAAATCATGTGATGTCCTGGCTGAGATTGACAGTGCTTGGTGAATAGCCACCCCAGGCTTAGATCTCAGTTTCCAATGGCGACTCTCATGCATGGCCGCCTAAAATCCCAACACAATTAATGGCAATACTTCTCTGAGGTCAGTTCCAGAACTCAGTCTTTAAGGGGCATCACACCAGAATTCCAGCCCAGGTGGACCCAGGATTCTCTTCCAACCACCAACAAATGACCACAATTAAAACCAAAACACTCCCACATGGCCCTCAGCTTCTTCAACATAGACACTCTGAATAACCTCTGGCTAGAGGTTTCCATGACGGGCGCAGCCCAAGACAGTGTACAAAATAAGCTCCCTTGCCCCTCATTTGCCTAAAGTCAGGGTGGCCTGGACACCCTTCCTGTGAACAAAGAGTGATCAAATATCCCTTCTTTAATACTGCTCTGCTTCTCCAGTTTGAGGCCAACTGACTGTCTGGTATAGATTCTTTATGTGAATTGGTGTCCTGAGAAAACCCAAGCACCTATTGGCTAGCCTCTGCTGAGCTTTGAAGAACTGGTTTGACCCAACGGATCCCTATTCTCACTTGATGGAGGTCAGGAAGCTTACAGAGGAAGGCGAGAGACTTCATCCACAATGACTGCTCTTTTGGCCATTTTGGTTTTGGATGCACACTTGGAAACTTTCTTTAGATCCATCAGGTGCTGAGAATCTAAGCCACTGCCTCACACAGGGCAAAGAGGCTGATTCAGCCACGTCCATTTCCAAAGCAATTAAGCAAAGAGCCACAGGTGACGCCCATCCTTTTCCATTTGAAAATTGATTTCTTCAGGTTTCACACAGGGGTGGCCTGAGGCAAACACCTTCCTGACATTCAGGACAACAGAACAAAAGTCCAAAGTAGTGTTTCTCCACTGAGACTTTAGTGGTTGCACTGATATCTGAGTTTTCTGAGATGCTCTCATTCCCTTCAGCTATCCAGTACATGATCATGTCACAGAGCTTGGAGGTGGTACATATCTTGGAAATAATACCATGAGGCTATTCTGGAGAGTGGCCAGTATTCAGGAAGAAAAGAGGAACTTAGGAAGATAATAGGTGTTGCCCATCCATAAGGCAAGCAGCTCTTGATTCTTTAATTTGGCAAGATGAATGCGGGGAAGCTTTCTACTAGACAGGACACAACCATTGATGCATTCGCTTTTCAAATGTCTACAAAAACAGATTCAGTGGGACACACAGACATAGAAACACTCGCATTGTCAAACGACTTTCTAGAAACATTCCAGTCCAAACAAACAAACCTCCTTTCAGCTGGGCACACTTAATACACAAGACTGGCTAGTTTACACCTGAGCTGGGGGAGATGACATCAATAATTCATGGGGTAAGTTGGTCTATGTTGCCCTGGTTTGGGTTTGAGTGGCATCTGTGTGGGGTCCACTATGTCAGGGAGATCCCAGTCAGAGAGGCCTATGGCAAGCTGACAAATATCCGGGTGGAGAGATGGCCACCAAGTCCATAAGGGGGCTGTATGTGAAATAGACCACACTACTTGCCCAGTAGGATTTATAAAACTTGCCATTGTTGCTGAACAAGCTGATGGGGATTAGGACTGCTGGTGGTCAGGGGAAGAATCCATAGCCCTACCCACACCACGGACATGCAACTTGAGAGGGTTACCAGTCTGTTCCAGTTTCCAGCCAGAGTCTGGAGAGGGCGCAGGATTGAGATGAAAGGTATGGATCCAGGAAGTGATCCCATCCACTTTCACCACTGTAGGTGTTATAAGCAGCACCTGGTATGGTCCTTTCCAGCAGGGTTCCAAGGGATGACACCTGACACTGTCTCATGTAGACGAAGTCTCCCACTTGATATGAATGTGGAGTTCCCTCGTCTCCAGGATGATAAGCAGTGGCCAACTGTTTTCACAGGTATCGCTGGGTGCTGGGTTTGTTCAAGGGCTTTAAGTCTGTCTAGCAAGGGGGTGTTGAAGGAATCATTAATCTCAGAGTTGGGGTTAGGTCCCTTAATGGAGGAGGGGCACCGTAGAGAATTTCATAAGGGGTGAGGTTACACAAAGAGGCGGAGGGGTATTTCTTGCACGAAAAAGTGCATGAGGTAGGAGCATAGTCCAATTTTTTATGCCGGTCTCCAAGATTAATTTCGTTAAGTCTCTTTGATGGTTCTATTCATCATTTCTATATGTCCTGAGCTCTGGGGTCTATAAGCACAATATAACTTCCAATTAATCCCCAGGGTCCTGGAAAATCCCTGACTTACCTTGGCCATGGATGCCGGTCCGTTATCAGACCCTATTACCTTAGGCAGACCGAACCTTGGAAAACTGTCTTCTAGGATCTTTTTGACCACCATCTGAGCTGTTTCTTTCTTCATGGGGAAGGCTTCGACCCATCCTGAAAAAGTATCTACAAAGACTAGGAGATATTTAAGTCCATACCTTGCTGGCTTAATTTGAGTAAAGTCCACTTCCCAGAATTGTCCTGGTCTGGTTCCTCGTATGCGCATCCCTGCAGGACTCTTGGATGGGAAAGTATTAACTAATTGGAAGACTTGAAAAGCTCTAGTCACCAGCTCAGCTATTTTTTTCCTCTGTGAGTCAGTCAATAATAAGTCCTTTATTCGGTCCTTTAAGAGTGCTTATAACTTCTTTGAGCCTAAGTGGTTGAGCTGGTGTTCATCTTTGACATAAAGGTGGGCTTTTTGAAATTGTAAACTTGGCTCTGTAGGGTCCCAGAGTTCTGTATCTGTCTCCTCAGATGATAAGTTGCCTGAATGTTCCGGGGCGGCCAAGTCTCCTGATTTTTGTTCCCCCCGGTGTGAAAAAAGTTAACAGAGTCACTCCGTTTAGGGCTGCCAATTAAGCTTCCTCATCTGCCCTTCTGTTTCCAACTGCCACGGGATTGTTTCTCTTCTGGTGCCCTGGACAGTGCACTATAGCTAGTTCCTTATGGCCCTGCACTGCTGAGCGAAGGTGGAGGATCTCATCTTTATTCTTTATTTCTTTCCCGGCAGAGGTTAATAGCCCCCATTGTTGGTAAATAGTCCCGTGCATATGAACAGTGGCAAATGCATAGTGGCTAACAGTTTATATGGTGGCCCTTTTGCCTGTTGCTAGTTCCAATGCTTTCATAAGGGCAATCAGTTCTGCTTTTTGGACTGATGTCCCTTCTGGGAGACCCGAGTATCAGATGAAATTAGTTTTGCTAACTGCTGCTGCTCCAGCCCGCTGCTTACCATCTTGGAGGAAGCTGCTGCCATCCGTAAACCATACGACTTCAGGGCGAGGCAGTGGCTGATCCTTCAAGTCTTGTTGTATACTGGTTTCCTTGCCAGTATGTGTTGACACTCATGAGTGACGGGTCCTGATGATTCTTCTGGCAGCAGTGTAGCTGGGTTGAGTGGAGCAGGGGGTCCCAGCGTTATTCTGTCTTTGTCAAGCAAGAGGCTCTGGTAGTGGTTTATTCTGGAGTTTGATAGCCACCTCTCTGGAGGCTAACAGATCATGCTCTCCAGGGCATGGGGGGATATAATGGTTAGCTTCTGTCCCAACGTTAATTAATGAGCATCTTTTATTAGAAGGGCTGCCGCTGGTATAGCACTTAAGCAATGGGGCCACCCGCTAGCCACTGGGTCCTGTTTTTTGGATAAATACGCTACCGGCTTTTTCCATGGTCCAAAAGACTGAGTGAGCACTCCCCGTGCTATTCCTTTCTTTTCCTCGATGTAGAGAGTGAAGGGTTTTCTACATCTGGGAGTGCTAAGGCCGGAGCAGATAGCAGCATCTTTTTTTGACATTATCAAAAGCTTGTTGGTGCTCAGGGGTCCATTGGAAGTGGGCATCCCCCTTTATCAGCGGGTATAAAGGGGCAGCCAAAGATGTTAACCCAGGAGTCCATAACCTGCAAAAGCTGGCAGTCCCAAGAAACTCTCTGAGTTTTCTCTTATTAGATTGGGGCAGTATCTGCACAACAGTTTTTTTTCTGGGCTCAGGGAGCCATCGTTTGCCACCCCTGAGAGAATAACCCAGGAAGATTACTTCTTGCTGACAAATTTGGGCCTTTTGGCAGAAGCCTTATATCCAAGCCGAGCAAGCTCGAATAATAGTGCTTGGGTCCCAGACTCATAGGTCTCCTTGGTGTCGGCTGCCAGTAGAAGATCATCCACTATTGGAGTAGGGTGACTTCGGGGTGTGCAGTTTTGAAGTCATTGATGTCTCTGTGGAGGGCTTCATCAAAGAGAGTGGGGGATTTTTTGAACCCCTGTGGGAGTCTAGTCCAGGTTAGTTGGCCAGATGTTCCAGGTTCTGGGTCTATCCACTCTAAAGCTAACAGCAACTGACAGTACTTATGTAGAGGCGAGCAGAAGTAAGCATCTTTTAAGTCCAGCACAGTGTACCATTTCCGCTATGGATTCAGAGTGCTAAGTAAATTATATGGATTGGGTACTGTGGGGTGAATGTCCTGCACTCTGTTGTTGATCTCTCTTAGGTCTTGAACAGGACTGTAGTCCCCAGTTCCTGGCTTTCTTACTGGTACCGGGGGGTGTTCCAGGCTGATTGACAGGGCCTTAGGACCCCAAGAGCCAGGTATTTATGAATATGGGGCCTTATCCCATCCTTAGCTTCTTTGCTTAGAGGATATTGTTTAACACTAATTGGAGACGAAGAGGCTTTTAATTCTACTACTATTGGAGGTAGTTGATGGCTAGACCTAACCCAGCAGTTTCTGCCCAGGCATTAGGATAATCTTTTATCCATTTATGGGGTAGTTTGCCTGTTTGATTAGTCCTATGGGGCGCAAAGAGTTGATGTTCATCTTCTACGGACATAGTCAAAGATGTGACTATGGGAGTTTATACTGAACGCTATAGAACCTCCACTTGGGGACCATTAGGTTTAAAGATTATTCTAGCCCGGAGTTTGGTAAGCAGATTCCTGCCCATCAATGGGGCCGGGCATTCTGGAATTACTAGGAAACAGTGGTGGACTTTTCCCTTTCCGAGGTCCATGTTCATCTTAGTTGTCCAAGCCCGATATCTACTGCCATTAGCCCCTTGAACTAGGGACAATTTAATTGATAGGGGGGCCAGTGAAGTCTTAAGGGCTGAGTATACTGCTCCTGTAATCACTGCAAAGTTCACTGTGTTCCCCTCAACTTCAAATGTTACTATGAGCTGGGGAAGGGGATCTGAGCCCCGAATTTTCTAGTCCTCTTCTAGAGTCAGCACGGCGGGCTGGCGTGGCTGCTTCTTTTGGGGGCACTCTTTGGCCCAGTGTTCTTTTTTATTACAGTGGGCACATTGATTTGAGGCCAGGGGCAGCCTTTGGCGTGGGCCCAGGTAACCCTTTATGTATCCCTGCTTTTTAACTTCTGGCCTATTTGCTGCTGTGACCCGAACCTTAGGCAATGCTTTACTCTGCCATTTGCTTCTTTCCTCCTTCTTTTGTTCCCTTTCTTTCTCTCTCTCCTCTATTCCCTTTCCTCCTCAGTTTCTCTCTTATAATATGCTTTCTCAGCTTCTCTGACTAAATCTCTTAAGGTCATATCTTATAATCCATCTAGACGTTGTAACTTTCTCTTAATATCTAGGGCAGTCTGCTCGATAAAGGCCATTGCAACAGATGCATTTTGGTCTTCTGCCTGAGGATCAAAAGGCGTATATTTCCTATAGGCTTCCATAATTCTCTCCAGAAACATAGAAGGAGACTCATTAGGCCCTTGGATAATCTCTCTTACCTTGGACAAATTAGTCGGCCCTCTGGCGGCCGCTCAGAGACCCACTATTAGAGAACGGCGATAAGTGGACAGATGCCACCTACATTTAAAGGTGTTGGGGTCCCAGTTGGGTCGGTTCATGGGCCCGTAGGGATGGAGAGGGAGCATCACAGGGGCTTCCGAGTTTTCTATTATCCATCTCCTGCGGGTTTTTTTAGGTGGCCCAGCTTCCTTCAGGGGAGCAGGGGCTGCTGCTGCTGCGGGGAAGTCCCCTGGAGGGCTTGGGTCTGGCCCAATTGCCTCTAGCGGCGGAGAGGCTGAGTCAGCAGCGGGAGGATCATCTGGAACATGTTGTGGGTTGGGGAGCGAGGGTAGAGGATAAGGAGAGAGAGGAGTGTCCAGTCTTGTGACTCAGAATGGAGGGAAGAGGGGGAGGAGCAGAATGTTGGAATGATAGGATCGTGGGGCAAGGGGTATATGGCTGTTGATCTGGGTGGCCACGTGGCCCCGGTGAAAGACAATATCTCTGACTTTTCGGATTAGAGGGAAGTGGAAGGATTCTTCTGGGGGCCATCCGACTTCTAGGATGGGCCATTCTGAAGCACAGAGAGTCTGCCAGGTCCGGCATTTTACTGAAAAAGAAAGATTCTTGGTACTTGAGCGGACATCAGTCCAATGATCAAGGTTAAGGGACAGAGGCATGGAAGTGCTTTGTCCCATAATGTCCCATAATGGGAGTTACTCAAACAGGGACAGTGAATACACAAACATGACACAGACAAAGACAAACAGTAAACGTTTAACATGAGTCCAAGACAAAGATTAGAACTGAGTAACTGGCAAAACATGATGGGTTAGACAATAAAGACAGACAGTAAACTCAACATGAGTTCCTGACAATGAACAAAACTGAGTAGCCAGCAAAACCTGATGGGCTGGAAAACCGAATCGTGAAGCAAAAAATAACTGAGTTGAGGAAACTACTAATCCTCTATTTCCCGAGTCCTCTGGAGTGTCCCCCAGGGACGTGGCCTGTGGCTCTGTGACACATCTGTCAGCCACCGTCGCAGAGAGCTAATGTTCTTCACCGACAGCCATTTTGCCAAGCCCTAACCTGAAACCTGAAACCAGAAAGAGGCACCTTACTTACTCTGAAAGGAGTCCGTTGGGGTCTTTTTTCGTCACTGCTGGATTTCTCAGCTAGGGCCTCCAGATGAAAAGGTGGGCCGAACGTCAGAGGAAAAGACCACCAAGAGAATTTCTCATGAAACAGCAAAGGGTTTATTGGGGGTCCAGCATGCTGGGGCTCAGAGCTCACTTCAGAGGAGCAAGGAACAAAGAGCCCCAAGAACAACATGAGCAGATTTTATATACATTCTTTAGAGAGGGCAGGGACTTAACATACATCATAGCTTCCTTTAGCAAATCACCGTATACCGTGGGAAAATCAAATAACAACTCTAAAACATGATTTGCACATTCATTGGTGAGAATAGTTCAGGCAGGGTGTTATTGGTTAGCCCTGAGAAGGGGTATACATTTAAAATGATTGGTTGAAGCCCTGAGATGTATATGTGCTGAGCTGCACGGTTTTTGAGAAGAGGTTGTTAAGTAACTAGGTGGTCAGGGAAGATTTCAACACACATCTAAAGGGCAGTTCCAGGAATTGTCTTAACTGCCACAGGAATTTCAGGCTCTGAGTGCAGCCTGGATACTTTACAGAACCTGGTTCTTTACGTTTCAATTTCAATTTCTTTTATTCTTTCAGAACCTTACAAAGGAAGGCGAGAGACTTCATCAACAATGACTGCAATTTTGGTCATTTTGGTTTTGGAAGCAGACATGGGATCTTTTTTTAGATCCTTACGGTGCTGGTAATCAAAGCCACAGCCTCACACAGGGCCAAGAGGCTGATTAAGACATATCCCATTCCAAAGCAATTACTTCTCTGAGGTCAGTTACAGAACTCAGTCTCTGAGGGGAATCACATCAGAGTTCAAGCCCAGGTGGACCCAGTCATCTCTTCCAAACTCCACACAAATGACCACAATTAAAACCAAAACACTCCCCCAAGGCCCTCATCTTCTTCCATATATACATTCATCATAACCTCTGGCTGGATGTTTCCATGAATGTCACATCCTAAGAGAGTTTCCAAATAAGGTCTCTTTCCCTTCATTTGCCTAACCACAGGGTAGCCTGAACACCCTTTCTGTGAACCAGGATTGATCACATAGGTCTGCCGTTAATACTGCTCTGCTTCTCCAATTTGAGGCCTACTGACTGTCAGGTATAGGTTCTTCATGTGATTTGGAGTCATGAGAAAACCCAATCATCTCTGCAGGGCTTGAAAGAACTCATTTGTCCCAAAGGATCCCTATTCTCACTTGATGGAGGTCAGGAACCTAAAAGAGGAAGGTGAGAGACTTCATACACCATGACTGATCTTTTTTGCATTTTGGTTTTGGATGCACACATTGGATTTTTCTTTAGATCCAACTGGTGCTGAGAATCTAAGCCACTACCTCACACAGGGCAAAGAGGCAGATTCAGACACATCCCTTTACAAAGCATTTAAGCAAAGAGCCTCAGGTGATGCCCATTCATTACCATTTGAAAACAGTTTTCTTCAGGATTCACAAAGGGCTGGCCTGAGGCAAAGACCTTCCTGATATTCATGGCAACAGGCAAATAGGTTAGCAAAAGGCCCAAAGCAGGGTTTCTCCACTGAGACTTTCCTGGTCACACTGATATCTGAGTTTTCTGAGATGCTCGCATTCCCTTCAGCTATCCAGTACATGGCCATGTCACAGAGCTTGGAGGTCGTACATATCTTGGACACAAAACCATGAGCCTATTCTGGAGAGTGACCAGAATTCAGGAAGAAAACAGGATCTTGGGAAGATAGTAGGTGTTGCCCATCAATAATGAAACCTGCAATCCATTCCTAAAATGGGCAGGATGAATGCTGGGAAGATTTCTACTAGACAGGACACATCCATTGATGAATTCTTATTTCTAATGTTTTCAAGCACGAACACAGTGAGATACACAGACATAGAAACACTCACCTTGTCAAACGACTTTCTAGAAACAGTCCACTCCTAACCAAACATACTGACTTTCCTACCTATTCTGAGAACATGAGACAAATCCACAAACTCACACCCACATTCACAAAGGCCCCTCCTTCCCCCAAGTGAGTCTGTGACTTTCCAGAGTGTCCTCTGACTGGTGGACCATACTATGTTCCCCCGAAATGGCCTGTCCTGTCTCAGATCTGGTCTCCTTGTCCAACTCTGTGAAGTTGTCAGGAGCCTGGGCTGACCACTACCTGCTTTCTCCGGAAAGGCCCGTCTTCAGAGCTCTACTTGCATTTGGCCATCCTCAAATCATTAGGTATCAAGAAAGACAGACTCTGTCCTTGGTAAATCCAAACAAGTGAGCCAACTGGGACTGGGACTGGGACTGGCTCTGTGTGCCTGGCTTCCTGGATAACAAGTTCAGGGAGTTCCATCACCAAAGATGTGACTTAGGTCAATTCCTTCAGGAACGGAATGAGGTCACTACCTTGGCAACCACTTTGTCCTAACAGTGGCTTCCAAGGGTTCCTTGAGATAGTGGCTGCCCCTACTTCCTGTGGCACTTTCACAAGTTAGAATGGTATATAAACCATAGGGACCGAGGAGAAGCTCTCCACACAGGGCTGGTTTGGTCCATCTTCTTTATATTAAGAAGAGAGAGGCTGATTCAGACACATCGTTTCATCCTGACCAGGTTGTTTGCAATGGAAGATGACTTTTGCTCTCTCAGGTCCTTTATATCTGCCTACATCTTCTCCTGGGATCATTTCTGCATCAACCCTTTGAGGTTCTCAGCAATTGGAAGGTCACCTACATGCCTGTATTGTAAGACCAACTCTGTCTATGCTCTTCTGTAAAGTTAGATTGAGACAACAGTGTATGGTTAGGGTTAATAACATATTCTATTTGGGTTAGGCATCATTCTGCGGAATGAATAATGGTATTGGGAACCTGCAATATTCACAAGAATATATCCGTGAAATATAAGTATGAAACCAGAAAATCTAGGTACGATTTGAAGCCCTGAAGGGCATTGGGCCCTTTAGTGGGATACTTAGCTTTGAATTATGTTCTGCACAGATGTCTCAGATAAATCGATATGCAATGGCATAAGACCTTGTACCTTGGATGATTGAATGTAGAAGAGAACATCCAGTCAAAAATGAATAGTCCATAGGATTAGAAAGATAGTCGGTAGGTTTAGTAAAATGGGTGAGTATAGGAATCGGACCAAAAGTTCATTAGCAATATTGTTTCTTTTAGAGAGTGAATGTAAATATTAGCACATGTGAAAAATCATTCACAATGATGAATTGGAGAAAATATGTAGGAAAAAGATATCAATAGAGACATTAGAAAATCAGGCAAAGTATAAGGTGAGTGATAGGATTAGACATTTTCAACATGGTTGAAGTTGAATGTATAATCTTAGGAAGAAACAAATATGCAGACACCAATAGGATTGACATTTCAGAGCATTAGGCAATCTGGACATGGTTGATTTTAGTATTCCATGCTCACTTTGCATTTTGCTTTGGTGAAAGGTTAATACAATAGGTACTTGTCACTTCCTGTTTTTCTGTATGCTTAACAAAACACTGTTGAAATCTTGAGAACTGTTTGCTAATTTTGTTCCCAGAATGTGCTGTCCCCAACTGCAAAACTGCAGAATGTACTCCCTCATCTGGTTGCATGCAAACCACCCACTCGCCCTGACCCATCAAAAATTTCCCTCCATGCCCTCTCCAAGAAAAGTATATAAGCTCTCTTTAAGCTGTTCTCAGGGCTCTCTACTCTTTTCATGTGAGCTCTTAGCCCCAGCATGCTGGACCCCCAATAAACCGTTTGCTGTAGTTGAGTGAAAATGGTATACTCTTCTGGAATTAAAAGATGCTTTCTTTTGCTTGACTCTGCATAAAGATAGTCAGTTTCTGTTTGCTTTCGACTGGGTAGACCCAGAAACTGGAACGTCTGGTCAACTAACTTGGACTAAACACCCACAGGGGTTCAAAAATTCCCCCACTCTCTTTGATTCAGCCCTCCACAGAAATCTCAACAACTTCAGAACTACGCACCCCAAAGTCACTCTGCTTCAATATGTGGATGTCCTGCTACTGGCTGCCAACACCAAGTAAAACTGTGAGTCTGGGACCCAAGCACAATTATCTGAAATTGCTGAACTCGGGTATAGAGCTTCGGCCAAAAAGGCCCAAATTTGCCAGCAAGAAGTAATCTTCCTGGGGTATTCCATTTGGGGCGGTAAATGATGGCTCACTGAGCCCAGAAAACAAACTGTTGTGCAGATACCACTGCCATCTAACAGGGGACAACACAGAGAGTTTCTTGGGACTGCTGGCTTTTGTACGTTATGGATACCTGGGTTTGTGTTCTTTGCGGCTCCTTTATACCCTCTGTTAAATGAGGATGCCCAATTCCAATGGACCCTTTAGCACCAGCAAGCTTTTTATAACATTTAAAACACTGACACTGAACTCCTCAACTTCACTGAGCCCAGCCTGCAATTTCAGAAAGCCCTACACTACATTAAAAATGTACATCAACTTACTCACCTTGGTTCAAAGAAACTGCAGGCATTCCTGAAGGATCAGGAACAGAGATTTCGACTAACTCACTCACAGTGAAAGGAAATAACTCACAAAAGCCTGTCGGTTCTGTCAATTGGTTAATGCTTACACTTCCAAGCTTCCTGCAGGAAAGCACCTACGAGGAACCAGACCAGGACAATTCTGGAAAGTGGACTTCACTGAAATTAAGCCAGCAAGGTATGGACTTAAATATCTCTTAGTCTTTGTAAATTCAATTTCAGGATGGATTGAATCCTTTCTCACAAAAAAAAAGAAAAAAAAAACAACCGCTGAAACGGTGGTCAAGTACATCCTGAAAGACATTTTTCTAAGACACGGCCTGCCTAAGGTAATAGGGTCTGTTAATTGAACGGTGTTCATGGCCCAGGTGAGTCAGAGCTTAGCCAGGACCCTGGGGATTAATTGGAAGTTACATTGTGCATATAGACCCCAGAGCTCAGGACAGGAAAAAAAATAAATAGAACCATTAAAGAGACCTAAACGAAATTAAGCTTAGAGACCGGCATAAAAGATTAGAGTATGTTCCTGCCTTATGCACAGTTTCATACAAGAAATACTTGCTTGACATACTAAAAGCTCTTGAAAGAACTCAGCGATACCTGTGGAAACAGCTGGACACTGCCTACCACCCTGGGGACGAGGGGACTCCACATGGATATCAAGTAAGAGACTTCATCTACATAAGACGACATCAGGTGTCATCCCTGGAACCCGGCTGAAAAGGACCATACCAGGTGCTACTTATAACACCTACAGTGGTATATGTAGACGGAATCACTTGCTGGATCCATGCCTCTCATCTCAAGCCTGCGCCCTCTCCAGACTCTGGCTGGATACTGGAAAAGAGTGGTAACCCTTTCAAATGGTGTATTCACCAGGTGGATAAGGCTATAGATTCTCCCCTTGGCCACAAGTAGTCCTAATGCTCATCAGCCCGTACAGCAGCGATGGCTAATCACAAATCCTACTAGAGAAGAAGTATGATCTATCTCGCATACAGCCCCCTTAGGGACCTGGTGGCCATCTCTCCACCCAGATATTTGTCAGCTGGTTATAGGTCGTTCCTATTGGGATATCCCTGAAGAAGAGGATCCCACTAAAATTCCGTTAAATGCCTTCTGTACCATAGATAATGGAAACAAACATTATGGATGTAGGGACACACGAGCCAGATGCAGGTTGGCTAGCCTAGATTACTATGTTTTCCCGGCGGACTATCAAAACCACAAACAGCCATGGCTGTGTGGGGCAAAAGCTGACTTCTTCTGTAAGTCATGGGGATGTGAGCATACAGGGGCTGCCTGGTGGAATCCAAACTCCTCATCAAATTCAGTACACAGCATTGACGATATTACCAATTAGACAATCAAAACTGATGGCCCCCAGATGGGTCTCTAGATCCTCAAATTCTGTGTGACCTTTTTAACTTCTGCAAGTGCTCAAAAGGGTGAAAGGAGATTCCCCTATGGGCAGGCCAATTCCCTCCTTCTCTCACATCCTGAACTATGCTTCTCCAATAGATCCTCACCCTCTGCCTTCTGCTCCAGAATCTCTGCTGTCACTCCCACCTCAGCAACCTGATTTCTCCCCTCCAATTTCTAGATCAAAACCCAAACCTCGGTTCTCAGACAATTGCCCCCTTGCTGAGGTAGCAGGTAGTGAGGCACCCCTCCACCAACTCACTCCTCTCTTCTTCTGTCAGTGCCCGCACCGGGTCCCACCAGGTCCTCTTACCAGCTATACCAAAGCTCAAACCAGCTGAGGAGAGCCCTCAGAACCCTATCCAAGATGTAATAAAAATGGCTTTTAAAGTTGCTTCGTCATCACTGAAAACAGGTTACTAAGAATTTAAAGTCCCTCAGAGACTTTTTGGGATACTCACTCCCGTCTTCCCCTCTGCTCTACCTGTTCTACTGCTCACGATTTTGTTGCTAGGAAAATCCCAAACCCCTTTCTCATTATTCCCAAACCCCTTTCTCATTATTCTTTTACATCTCTCCTTTCTCATACACAGATCCATGTAGCTGCTCTCCCCCCCGCCTTCCCCATCTTTCCCCTCTGTAAAAGGCCCACAAAAAAGTCTTAACTGACCTTCTCCAAAATTCTTCACCAAGGCTGACTTTAGGACTTTCAGCAAAAGAGTCCCTATAAAAGAGTTCAATGTAGACAAACTTCCTCTTTTCGTGTTGCCTGTTCTACTTGGCAACTGGCTGGAAAAATCAGCACTCCTAAGCTAGACAGCCCCTTACTAATTTTTCACAAAATATGTGAACAAGGCCTCTGGCCTTGAGCTGGGGCTTCACAGGGATGGCTACATTTGTAAGATAAAGAAGTTACCAACTGGACCCCATGGTAACAGCTGGCAGGGAGAAAACAAAAAAGAGAAGAAAAAAGCTCTCCCTCTCCTAGGTGTCCTTAAAAAGTTAACTTGCCCAGAACAGAGGAAAAAAAAAAAGAAACAAAAACTGCTTTTTGTGGACTTCTGCAGACTGTGAACTTCTGAGCCCCTTCCATTACATATTGGGGACAAAATTCTAAAACTACCTAAACTTGGGGTTCAAGGGATTAATTGATTACAACAGAAGCAATGCCCTCTATATCCGGTTGCAACCAAATAGGACTGTTTCTCTGTTTTCGGTGCTATCTTAGGTGCCTTGCCCTGTCCATACCAACAAGAGTATTATTCTATATACTTAAACATTGTTTATGTTTTCATAAAATTGTCAACTGGTGCAATTAATTATGTAATGGTGCAGATGTTTCCCAGAGTGCTCTATCATGATGCAGGTTCATTAAGATCAAATAGCGGGGGGCATACAACCCGGTTCTGCAGGGAATCTGTATTCCTCACTTTAGCCATCCTATTAGGAATAGAAGTTGCTGCAGGGCTGGGCACAGGAACCACTGCCGTAGTCCATGGAACACAACAAATGACCCAATTAGAAGCAGTAGTAGAACAAAGCTTTAAGATATTAAACCTCCATCACAGCCTTACAGGAATCTTTAAAATCTCTCTCTGAAGTTGTTTTACAGAAAAGGCGAGGGTTGGACCTCGTCTTCCTGAGAAAAGGGGGCCATTGTGCTGTATTGAGGGAAGAATGTTGTTTTTATTCCGATCATACTGGTTGTAAAATTATCTATGAGTAAATTGAGAAGACACCTTAAAGCGCATCAACGAGAGAGAGAGGCCCCAAAACGGTGGTTACAGTCTTCGTTCACACAGTCCCCCTGGTAAACTACGCTTTTATCAGCTTTGGCTGGTCCATTAATAATCATCATATTATTGCTAACTCTAGACCCTGTTTGCTCCACCGTGTAGTTTCATTTCTTCAAGCTCAAATTGGACAAGTTAAATTTTGGTAATCAGACAACAATATACCCCACTAGCAGACATAAAATATGACACCCCTCAATGATCACTTTTATGATTAAACGTAACCAGAAGAAGAAGTGGGGAATGAAAGATTAATAAAATAGGTATTTGTCACTTCCTGTTTTTCTGTATTCTTAACAAAACACTATTGAAATCTTGAGAAGTGTTTGGTAATCTTGTTCCCAGAATGTGCTGTCCCCAAATGCCAAACTGCAGAATGTAATCCCTCACTCAGTTGCACACAAACCGTCCATTCGCCCTGAACCACCAATAAACTTCCTTCCCTTCCCTCTCCAAGTTAAGTATGTAAGCTCTGCTTAAGATGTTCTAAGGGCTCTAGGCTCTATTCAAATTAGGTCTGAGCCCCAGCATTCTGGACCCCGAATAAACCCTTTGCTGTTGCATGAGACAGTCTCTTGGTTGTCTCTTCCTCCAATGCTAGGATGACTTTTAAATTGGTACAATCATAAGTATGACCTTTGCTTTTTGTGTCCAAAATATTACTTTGATAAAATGAATATATAGATCAGGAGACATGAGTATTTCTTCCACCATTTCTTGCAGCAATATTTTGAAGACATAAAATTAGTATTGGGTGTACAAATAGGTGTACTCTGTGTCTATGAATATAGAGATAATTCATGAGTAGACCATACTGTGAATAAATAATATAACTAGTTCCAACTTTAAATAATGGATCGAATTGATATCTGAAAAAAATACAGGAAATCTTATATTGATATACATACATTCATTCCAAAGAGTTATACATCTAATAGTAATATTGGGGTTATGGTTTATCATGAAGAGTGTGTGAGTTTTGCTTCAAAAGTGATTATGGAAATCAAAAATAATGTGTTTGGGAAGAAGTCTCATGAAAAGACCAGTCAAGAAACATGGAGGAATACATGTGTTCTGAAGCAGGAAGTGATTGAAAGTGAAACAAATGCGTTCAAATTTACTAACTTCTGGATGAAATATATATACTATGATGTGCATAAATTGAAGAAATAGTAATGAACCAGTGTTGAATGAAAACTAACATCAAAATATACATGATGTCCCATAGGAATCTACTTGCATTAATGTTAAACTGGATCAGTAACTGGAGAAATATTAGGATTTCTATGCAACAGTCACTGAAGTTAGTTTTCAGAACTAGGAAAAAAAATATGTATTTCAGGTGAATGAATACTTCTGAGAATAATCTTGTGAAAAGTTTACTATAAATCCACATACATGAACATGAATAAATGTAGGGAGTGAATAATAAGATGCATATATTTCATATTTTAAAAAATCTGGAGAGTATATATATATATATATATATATATATATATATATATATATATATACAAAACACAAACAAAGACATTAAAAAGTAGCAATATTTATGCCAATCAAAATTCATCGTGAAATATATATCATCTACAGATCCAAAAATATTAATTTTACTGAACATGGATTTATGTATAATGTTGTTCAACTAGGAAGCTCACTCACAGTTCGAATTTTCAGTTCCAAAAGCGTTTAGGAGGAGTGATCTCTTCTCACACTTTGTATCTGCCAAGTTAGCCACCTCACAGGAATGTACGTGTGATACCAGGTAAGATTCTATATGTGCATATGAAAATACATGTGCTGAATAGCCTACAGAGAAAGGGAAACAGAAATTCACATATGTGTTAACTTTCCAAACACATGGAGAACTATTTCAACAAAAAATTGACAAGATTTATAACTCCTAACCTATATCATGCAAAAGGCAAGACCAAATATACACCGTGCCTCCTGTGAACTGCTTGTATTTCTATTCTATTTGGGTTATTTTTCTCCATCATATTAGGATTTGTAGTCAGAGTCTAGTACGGTATGGGTTAGTATCAGGGGTTCAGTATTTCGAATGGAAAATTTGAAAATGAATCCAATGTGTATGTAAATATGTGCTACACAAAAATCTTCCCACTCTCATCCAGAACAATGCCTTGAGAATACCTTTGCCCTAAGTAAGACAGAATTAGAAGAGAAGAGTTAGAAAATCTGTGAATACATATCTGGAATGGAATATGCTCAGGAGTTCAAAACCTTGGAAGTGGTAGAGGAGTTTCCAAAAGTAAAGGACAGGGTAAACACTCCACAAACATGGAGGTCTACTGGCCTAGAGAATTCTTGAGAATCTGCCTGTGAGGTTGGGCACTTGAAACATATGTTGTTGTCAGGAGCTTTAGCTTCCTTTCTAGTGAGACCATCAAAGCTCTGACTGAATCTATGAGACCTGGAGGACATGGTTTCCTCTTTTTCAATGAACATGAGTCAGCAGTGCTGAATTCTCTCTTTTTAGGTAAACTGTGGCCACTGGGGGCTAAATGTCTACCATGTGGACTGTGAAACCATATGGTCATCCTCCATTTTCATGGTGTTTCTTGCTGTTGCACTGGGAGTTTTGTATTTGCTTCACGATATGCAAGGTTTTCAACTGGGACACAGTGCGGGAGGGAGTTCTGTAACGTGTGGTGGGTCAGGGTCTGCAGGAGAATAAAAGAACAAGACTTCTATCCCACATAGCTTGCCTCCTTGACTATAGCAACCTGATTCTGAACAATGTCCTGAAACTTCTCCATATATCAAGATGCCTTTACATATAAGGGTCTGCTGGCCTCACCATGTCAGTCACAAGCCATTTGGAAGCCAATGGCGGATCCACATGGCCACCCCACAGATGTTTTATCACACATCTGCCCACCATTGCTCTAGGCCAACTACTCAGCAGGATGCAACTTACTGGCATCTCTGTTAAAAACCATTTTTATGAAAACCAGTCAATCAAGGCACTGTCTGGTATATTCACTGTTGGGAAAAGTATACACGGCAGCCATAACCCAGAGAAAATTCCCAACATGGCGCCTAAGGACTTTTTCTTCCTACCTTCTTCTTTCCTGCAGTGGCGTGAAAAGTTCCCGCCCGTGTGAACTCTCCCGCCTCCTCCAATTTCAAATCTCGCTGGCGGAGAACCTTAGCCCCAATGAGAACAAATTCCTGGGCTCCGGAGGTGATATCTGAAAGAACTTGCCAATAAATGTGTTGCATGCCATTTATCTAAGCCTTTCCATCTCCCCCTTAGTTATATATAAGCACACAGCTTTTTGCAATAAAATTGGAATTTTCTGGTGAAGTGTCTTTGCATGGGGAGTTCTTTCATTCTGGTGCCCCGTGAGAGGATATGGGTGAGCTCTTTCCAACAAGAGCCCCGTCCCCGACTCCGCGGAGACACTCTCCCCTAGTCCGCTCTTTTCAGACGCCAGCTTTCTGCACTCACCACTGATCTGATGTAAGTAATCCTCCCCTGACCCCGGCTCGCCAACTCCCTTCAGGCTGCCACTGGTTTTGTGACAGTGATCCTCAGGCACACTCCAGATGCCTGGTAGGGGAGAGGGAATTCCTCCCACTAAGACCTTTACTAGTTGCAGTGGACCCTCTGGTGTTTCGTTTCTTTTTGGGGCATGAGGCTTCTGAGTTTACACGAGAGGCTTTATGGATTTTCCTGCTCCACTGCCGCTGCTGCTGCCGGCTAGAGATGCTGTATCCTGTGGGGTTGCTGTGTCTGGCTGAAGCTGCCTCTCTGCTCTGCGAAAACTGAACTCCCGGCCTGGAATTGCATTCTGTCAGAGCCAGAGTTTTGTTTTCATTACTGACTTCTTCTGCTGCAGTTGAAAACTTTCCTGACGTCAGGTTGCCCTTGGCTCCAATTCCTTTTGGTTTCACAGATCGCACTTCACTGGTGATGACCAGGTAGTGCCCTCTGTATTTCCTCTTGATGGCTTGTCATTTTGGGGACGCCCACCTGACCCCCGTTTGCCCTGAGCTTCCTGGAAGCCGTTCCAGCCCGGGTTTTCTCTTTGTCTTTCTTGCTTACTCCTATTCTCTCTCTCTCTCTCTCTCTCTCTCTCTCTCTCTCTCTCTCTCTCTCTCTCTCCCATCTCTCCCTGTGACTATGGGCACCTCTTAGTCTGCACCTGAAGACTCACCTCTCAAATTTTTAATAAAAAATCTGGCCACACTCTCCCTCACACCAGACATCAAGCCCAAACTTTTAATCAAAATCTGTACCCATGATTGGCCTACATATCCACTGGATAATGGCAATCATTGGCCACCAGAAGGCTCCTTAGATCCAAACCTCTTCCAGGACCTTTTTAACTACTGCCAGCATCTGAAAAAGTGGAGGGAGATTCCCTGCATTTAAGATTTTAGCCTTCACACACAGCACCCTGCTCTCTGCTCCTTTTGCCCTCCCTCTCAGGTCCTCTTTGCTTGAAAACCCCTCTCTTCCCCTACTTCTATTCCTGACTTCACAGATTCTTCCTCATTCGACCAAGAAGATGAACCCCCACCTTATCCCCCAGCCCCATCTGCCCCTTCTCTCCCGCTATACCTTCCTCTTCCTCTGCCTAATTCCATGGATCCTCCGCCTTCCGTTTCATCCCTCTTTCCTCCGCCCTCTTCTGCCTGCTCCACCTCCTCCTCCTCCACAGAGACACTCCCTTCCTCTCCCTCTCCTTCCTGTTCACCGCCTTCCTCTTTCAGTCCTCCTGTTACCAGGTCTAAGGGACTCCTTCCCACCCCCAAGACAATTGCACCCCTTCGTGAGGTAGCTGGTCCCGAGGGTGTCATCAGAGTCCACGTTCCGTTTTCCATGTCGGACATTACTCAGCTAGAGAGGAAGTTAGGCTCTTTCACCACTGACCCCACCACTTACATTTGGGAGTTTCAATGGGTCCTGCAAGTATGTAGCCTCACTCATCATGACATCTACATGCTCTTGGCCAATACACTTCTCCCCAAGGAAAGGCAATGAGTCTGGGAGCTAGCCCAAGCCCATGCTGATGAAAATCATAGGACCAATCCTACCCACCCCACAGGCCCTCATGCTGTCCCAGAGCAGGATCGCCTATGGGATTACAAGACCCGTGAAGGCTTACAGTTTCGTGACCTTTTTACATCCTGTCTCTTGGCGGGGCTGAAAAAGGCCACCCGCAAGGCTGTTAACTTTCAAAAGGTGCAGGATGTCATTCAAAGGAAGGAGGAAACACCTTCAGATTTCCAGGATAGACTAACCAAGGCCCTTCAACAGTACACAAAACTCGACCCAGAAACCCCAGATGGCCGTCATGTCTTAATGACATACTCTCACTATTAAAAGTCACCATTCACATATCATCCCACATTATTCTACCTCTCATTTCCTCATGATGTTCCTAGGGGCAAATACACCTCCTTCATGCGGTCTCCCACGACTATCTAAACCAGTTAACCCTGAGGTTTGGCACACAACTACACCCTCTATGGCTAAATGAAGTCCTATTCATATTGTCTTACACGACCCTTCAAGATATATTAGTCAACCACAATATCTACTCACAACCACAGCCTTCCTCGGATTAGAACCCATCATCCAGGATTTATTATGAAAGGGGTATCTTAGGCCTACACAATCTCCTTTCAACACCCCCCATTCTGGCAGTTAAGAAACCTAACGGGTCCTACAGGCTGGTTCAAGACCTTCACCTTGTCAACTCCTCTGTGGTCCCCATCCACCCGCTAGTGCCCAACCCTTACCCCTGCCTCTCTCAGATCCATGCCACTACTACCCACTTCTTGATCCTAGATTTCAAAGATGCATTCTTTTCTATTCCCTTGTCATCAGAATCTCAGGATATCTTTGCTTTTACGTGGACTGACCCTCACACCCGCCATTCTCGTCAGCTTACCTGGACTGTCCTCCCACAGGGATTCAGGGATAGGCCCCATCTCTTTGGCCAAGTTCTTGCCCAGGACCTCACATCCTTTCAACCGACCTGTCCTGACTCTACTCTCCTTCAATATGTCGATGACCTTCTTCTATGTAGTCCCTCTTGGGAACACTCTCAATCCCACACTGCCCAGCTTCTTAATTTCCTAGCATACAAGGGATATAGGGTGTCTCCCCACAAGGCCCATGTTTTCCAGTTTTTTCTCATCTATCTTGTTTTTTGCCTTACACCTAGGAAAAAGGAAATAACACTGGATAGGAGGCAACTCCTTTCTGATCTTCCAGTGCCCCATACGAAAGCAGAAATACTATCATTCCTAGGACTAGCATTTATTTTAGGGCCTGGATCCCAAATTATTCTCTTCTAGCCAAAAACCTTTATGACCTAGCAAAGGGACCCCCTAGTGAATCTCTTGCCTCCTCCCCTAACTACCACTTCTGCAGGCTTCAGCAACTCCTCTTAAAGGCACCTGCCTTGCACCTTCCTGATATTTCAAGACCATTTCATCTATATGTCCATGAAAAAGGGGAGCAAGCATTTGGGGTCTTAGGTCAAAACTATGGGCCTACATTTGCACCTCTGGCATATATGTCCAATAAAGTAGACCATACAATCTGTGGGTAGGCCCCTTGCTTAAAAGCTCTGGCTGCTGAACAAATTTTACACAAAGAAGCCTCTAAGCTGACTTTTGGGGCCCCTTGAACTATTCACTCCCCACATCACTTGAAGGATCTTTTAGCTTATAAGGGCCTTCAAACCCTTCCTCCATCCAGAGTTCTGTCACTCCTCACTTCCTTTCTGGAAAACCCTAATATTACTTTCCTCCCCTGCTCTGCACTGAACCCTGCCTCACTGCTTCCAATGACTCCCACGTCTAACACAACAATTCATAATTGCTTGGAAACCTTAGATGATTTCCTTCCCTGTCATTCTTCAATTTCTGAGGGACCACTCACCAAGCCTGACCTTATCTGGTTCACTGACGGCAGTTTCTTTAGGCAGAATGGCACTCATTACTCTGGATACACTGTAGTTTCAGCCACTGAAATTATAGAGGCCAAAACTCTACCTTCAGGAACTACCAACCAGCAGACTGAACTCATAGCAGCCACTCGTGCCTGCCTTCTAGCACAAGGCAAATCCCTCACCCTTTATACTGACTCAAAATATGTCTTCCATATCTTATTTTCCCATGCTGCAATATGAAAGGAGCGAGGACTACTTACCACCAAAGGTAATGTGATCACTAATTCAGCTCTTATAAGCAATCTGATAGAGGCCTCCCACTTTCCCACCCAGTTGGGAGTTGTCCATTGTAGGTAGCATCAGAAGGACGGCTCTCTTATCACTGAGAGCAATGCCAAAGCTGACCAGGCGGCACGAATGGCTGCCACCACTTCCAGTTATTGCCCCCATTGGGGGACATATAATGGCCACTTTAGACCTCTCATCTGAAGCCACTACTTCTTCCAGTAAGAACAAGGATCTTTTCAAGTTCCTTTATACTCTATTCCATTCCGATTCTCAGTCTTTGACCCTCTTTTTACAGAGCTTCTTCTCCCTCACCCCCTCTGACAAAGCCATGCTACAGAATATAGCCTCTAATTGTCAGATCTGTCAGCGGACCAACCCTCATACTTTTTTAAGGCCCAAACATTTCCCTTCCCACCAAGCCCGGGGACACATTCCCACTGCTGACTGGCAGGTACACTTCACCAACATGCCCAAAGTATGGCACACTAAATACCTCCTTGTCTTTGTGGACACTTTCTCTGGTTGGGTTCAGGCATTTCCCATTTCCAATAAAAGGCTTCCACTGTAGCTTCAATCTTTCTGACAGTCATCATCCCCAGGTTTGGAATGCCCACTTTCCTACAATCTGACAATGGCCCTGAGTTTATTTCTAGGATCACACAAAAGGTCTCTCAAGCCCTCTCCTTCAAGTGACATTTTCACTGTCCATATCACCTTCAGGCTTCAGGGAAAGTGGAAAGGGTAAATCGTACTCTAAAGGAAGTCCTTACCAAATTGACAATGGAATTAAACTTAGAATGGGTCAAACTCCTTCCCTTGGATTTTTTTCGAATCAGAGCTCTACCTAAGAAACCATCTTTACTGTCTCCCTTTGAGATAAGGTATTCAAGACCTCTTATCCCCCCTGGGTTGGTCATTTCACAAGGACCTCTCACCCGAGATTTGTCTTTGCCTCTCTTGTTTTATCTTTGCTCGGAACTCTGGAAATATCAGGACTGGCTTCTTCTGGACCCAGTCCCCGCTCTAAACACTCCTCCCTTAACAGCTGGGAGTCTAGTCTATTATAATACCCCAGAGGAGAACGGGCCTCTTGCCCCAAAATGGGAAGGCCCCTATCCTGTCATTCTCTGTACCCCCAACTCCACCTAACTCTCCTTATCAGACAACTGTCTCACCCCTTGGATTCACATATCTAGGTTGAAGCCATATCACCAAGAGGCCCACCTGATGACGACAGGACCACCCCAGATGAACTCCAAGAATCACCTCCTGAACCTCCCCTTTACTCCTGCTCTCCACTCCCATCTCACCCATTTAAGTTGCGGCTAACACAGTGTTCCCCGCAGAACAATTCCTCTTAAAGAAGGCACAATGAGCTCTCCCAACACCCTAGTCTTCTCTAACTGCTTGTTTTTTGTGCTCTGCTTTTTTTCTGTGCTCTGTCAGGACTGGTATCTACCCTCCTCTGCTACAATGTATTTTTTCACTCTTTGGGAATGATACTCAGAACATGGCATGCAGAATGTCCACGCAGTGGATGCAACTGCTTGCTTCATCCACAACTGCACATCTATTTCCCTAAAATTGTCACCTTCAAGGACCTTCGTCCCTGGTAGCTGGAACTGGCCTTTCATTTGCTTCCTTTTTCATCAAACCAAAGACTATTGTCATTGGTGGCCTGAGATATATAATGGGTGCCTCTATAAGTCATGCAGGTTCCATCATGAACGTGGTAGCTATTCTTACCACTCACTTGGTTACCATGAAGGGTGGACTTCTAGTTACCTAAAGTGGCATAGAGGCTCTTCATCCAATAACAATGGATGGTATACTTTAGATATACCTGACCCCAAGGCCAAACGTTGGGACTATGTTGAGTTTGCTGTCTATGCTCGGACAACCTCAGCCAGACCCACAATGTGGATGACTGTTGGCCGCACCCTGATTACGCCACCTAAGGCAACCATCCAGGTAGTCGAACACATTAAGGAGTCAGAATCAAAACTTCGAGATCTTATCCATAGCTCATTTAAAGAGGATTCAGAACCTTCAACCCCCTCAGGTCCCCCTCCCACATGGCTCAATTTGCTACACCAAACTCTTTGATTATTAAACTCCACCCCTCTTTCTGTGCCTACTTCTCAGTTCTTTCTCTGTGCTTCACTTAGTCGTCCACTTCTAGCAGCGGTCCCATTAGCGGCAGGAAATATTTCAGCAAAAACCTACAATTTCTCTAAGAAAGGAAAACCCCTACATGTGACACGTATCCCACTATGGGAAAGTTGTTCCACCAATACTTTATTTCCTTTCATCTGTTTCCACCTGACAATAATGAATTCTTTACCCATTTGTTCCTTGAGCTTTAGCACCCCATCGAGCCCTGATTTATGAAACCTGGACATTTTCTCTGGTGTAACGGGTCTATAAGTACCTCAACGATCAATGTCTCTGGCATCTGTTTCTTGGTTACGGTAGTTCCTCAGCTGTCTTTGTATACTCCCATCGAATTCCGACAGGTGGCCCTACCTTCCTGCACCCTTAGGGCAGTCTTTCTGCCGGTTGTGGTAGGCCTCACATTAACAACCTCAGCGGCGAGTCTCGAACTCTCTGGTGAAGCTATAGGTCATGCTCTATGGGCATCCAATGACCTGCAACAAAAACTGCAGGAAGCACTTGATAACACTGCTCAGTTTCTGGGCTCCTTGCAGTGACGGTTACTTCATTGGCACAACTGGCTTTACAGAACCGAAGGGTAATTGATCTTCTCATTGCAGAAAAAAGTGGGAACATGCCTGTTCCTCAGAGAGGAATGTTGTCATTATGTTAATGAATCTGGCCTAATAGAAAAAAATGTTGTTAAATTGCAGGAATTATCAACCTAATTGCTTCCAATCCTTTCTTGCCATGTACTTACTACCAATCTTGGGGCCCCTTATTGGGATGCTCCTTTTTTGTGCTCTCTTGCCCTGCATAATGAAGTGCCTTCAAACCCAACTGAAAAAAAATTTCTAATCAAACATTCAACCAGCTTTTGCTTAGGCACTAGCAGCCTCTGATGACTGATGAACCCCCAACATCTCCAAGAGAACAGTTCACTCAGTGCTGAAGCTCACTACCAGGCAAGATGGAATGAAACGGACATCAGACGGCGAGAGACAACGAGCTCGGAGAACCTTTTAATCTGCCATCCTGGATTAATGAGTCTTTATGTCCTTCTAAGTTTCCTCATGGCCCTTGGCCTCTTCTCTGTCAGTCCCCCAACATGGTACTTCTGCCAAAAATTGACCTTTGCTTTAATTTTTATCTTAATTCTGTTTTTATTCGCTCTGATCTTCTTCAGGTGCTGGTGATGCCATGTCCAGGCAACGCTTCCAGTATTTCCCAGAGTCTCTGAAACAGGACCAGTGACTGATACCAACAAACTCCTCCATCCAGGACTGGTTCAATGCCATCGACAACTTGAGGCTTCAGGGAACTTTCATAGACTTCACCCCTATGGAAGTAGCTGTCTGTAGCCACTGGGTTTTCTTTCTGGCTGCCATGATATCCCCAGACCTGCCCCCCGAGAATTCCTCCACTTCCCATTCTAGGCCCCACAGCGCCCCCAAACAGCAAGAAGCAGCCGGATCTGACCAACGACGCCACACTTCCTAAGAAAACAAAAAGGGAGGAATGTTGGGAAAAGTATAAACGGCAGCCATTCCCCAGAGTAAAAACCCCAACATGGTGCCTAAGGACTTTTTCTTCCTACCTTCCTCTTTTCTGCAGTGATGCAAAAAGTTCCCGCCCGTGTGAACTCTCCCGTCGGCGCCAATTTCAAATCTCTCTGGCAGGGAACCTTAGCCCCAATGAGAACTTATTCCTTGGCTCCGGAGCTGATATCTGAAAGAACTTGCCAATAAATTGGTGCCCTGCCATTTATCTAAGCCCTACCATCACCCCTTTAGTTCTATGTAAGCACACAGCTTTTTGCAATAAAATTGGAATTCTCCTAGCGAAGTGTCTTTGTGTGGGGAATTCTTTCACTCATGATCAGCACCAGGATATCCAAAGGTTCTCCAGTGCCACCTGGTCTGGGAATTTCAGAAATTTGATGGTATTTATTTAGCCATTTTTGAAGGATGAAGTTGGAGTTACTGTGGGTTTCAATTCATGCAGGAAAGATTATATGGTGAGGAAGCTCATTTCAATGAAATCTCTGGAGAACACTCACAGGCAAGCTTCCCAAAGAGTGGCCAAAAGTTCACATGAAGCCAGGATCACTGAGGTCTACAATGTGAGGTCCATGTGTGTTTAGACTCTCAACTTTGGCTGCCAAGTCTTTAAGAATAAAATCATGTGATATCCTGGCTGAGATTCCCAGTGCCCTGTGGAAAGCCTCCCTGGACCTCTATCTCAGTTTCCAAGGGCGATTCTGATGCGTGGCCTTCTAAAATCCCAACACATTTCATGGCAGTACTTCTCTGAGGTCAGTTCCAGAACTCAGTCTCTAAGAGGAATCACACCAGAGTTAAAGCCCAGGTAGGCCCAGTCATCTCTTCCAACTGCCACAAAAATGACCACAATGAAAACCAAAACACACCCACAGGGCCCTCATCTTCTTACATATAGACACTCATCATAACTTCTGGCTGGAGTTTTCCATGAGGGGTGCAGCCCAAGACGGTGTGAAAAATAAGCTCCCTTGCCGCTCATTTGCCTAAAGACCGGGTGGCCTGGAAACCCTTCTTGTGAACCAGGAGTGATCAAATAGGCCTGCTGTTAATACTGCTCTGCATCTCCAATTTGATGCCTACTGAATGTCAGGTATAGATTCTTTATATGATTGGGAGTCATGAGACAAACCAAAAACCTCTGGGCTAGCCTCCGCAGGGCTTTGAAGAACTCATTTTACCCAAAGGATGCCTATTCTCACTTGATGGGCCTCAGGAACCTTAGAAATGAAGTCAAGAGACTTCATTCACAATAACTGCTCTTTTGGCAATTTTGGTTTTGGATGCACACATGGGATCTGTCTTTGGATTAATCAGGTGCTGAGAATCTAAGCCACAGCCTCACACAGGGCCAAGAGGCTGATTCAGACACATCCTTTTCCAAAGCAATTAAGCAAAGAGCCACAGGTGATGCCCATTCATTTCCATTTGAAAACTGTTTTCTTCAGGGTTCACAAAGGGGTGGCCTGAGGCAAAGACCTTCCTGACATTCAGGGCAACAGAACAATAGGTAAGAAAAAGTCCAAAGCAGGGTTTCTCCACTGAGACTTTCCTGGTCACACTGATATCTGAGTTTTCTGAGATGCTCGCCATTCCCTCCAGCTATCCAGTACATGGACATGTCACAGAGCTTGGAGGTGGTACATATTTTGGACAAAAACCATGAGTCTATTCTGGAGAGTGGCGAGAATTCAGGAAGAAAACAGGAACTTAGGAAGTTAGCAGGTGTTGCCCATTTTTAAGGCAAGCTGCAGTCCATTCATAAATTGGGCAGGATGAATGCTGGGAAGCTTTCTACTATACAGGACACATCAATTGTTGCATTCTCTTTTCTAATGTCTACAACCACGGACACAGTAGCATACACAGACATAGAAACACTCGCCTTGTCAAACGTCTTACTAGAAGCAGTCCACTACAAATCAAAGAAAAAAACGCCTTTCCTACCTATTCTCAGATCATGAGACAAAACCACAAAATCACACCCACACCCACGAAGGCACATCCTTCCCCCATTAAACTCTGTGACTATCCAGAGTTTCCTCTGACTGGTGGGCCACAGTATGTTCCCCCGAAATGGCCTGTCTTGTCTCAGATCTGCTCTTCTTTCCCAACTCTGTGAAGTTTTCAGGAGCCAGTGGCCAACCACTACATGCTTTCTGAGGAAAGGCCCCTATTCAGAGCTCTCCTGGTATTTGGCCATCCTCATATCTTAAGGTACCAAGAAAGACTAACACTCTCCTTTGTAAATCCAAACAAGTTAAACCCCTGGGCCTGAGACTTGAGTGGCTCCGGGTTCCTGGCATCCTGGATCCCAAGTTCAGAGAGTTCCATCACCAAGGAAGTGAGGTAGGTCAATGCTTCAGGAACTGAATGAGGTCACATCCTTGGCAACCACTTTGTCCTAACAGTTGCTTTCAAGTGTCCCATTATATGGAGGCTGCCCCTACTTCCTATGACATTTTCACAAGTTAGAATGGTATATAAACCATGGGCACCCGGGAACAGCTCTCCACCTAGGACTGGTTTGGACCATCTTCTCTACATTAAGAAGAGAGAGGTGGATGCATACACATCCCTTCATGCTGACCAGGTTGTTTGCCATAGAAGATGACTTTTCTCTCTCAAGTTTTCATAGCTGCCCACATCTTCTCAAGGCATCCTTTCTGCATGGACCTTTGACGTTCTCCACAGGTGGAAGATCGCCTACATTCATGTATTGTAAGACCAACTCTGTCGCTGCTCTTCTGTAAAGTTAGATTGACGGAACAGTGTATGGTTAGGGTTAATAACATGTTCAATTTGGGTTAGGAATCTTTCTGCACGATGAATAATGGTATTGGGAAACTATAATATTTACAAGAATATATAGGTGAAATATAAGTATAAAAACAGAAATCCAGGGAAGATATGAAGCCCAGAAGGGCATTGCACCCTTAATTGGTATGCTTAGCTTTGAATTATGTTCTGCACAAATGTCTCAGATAAATCGATGAACAATGGCATAGGACCTTGTACCTTTGATGATTGAATGTCAAAGAGAACATCCACTCAAAATGGGATAGTAGGTAGAATTAGGAAGATGGTCGGTAGGTTTAGAAAGAAGAGTGAGTATAGGATTTAGACCAAAACTTCTTAAGCAATATGGTTTCGGTTAGAGAGTGAATGTAAATTTCAGCACACATGAAGTGTAAGTCACAATGATGAACCGGGGAAATATGTAGGATAGCAGATATAAATAGAGACATTACTAAATCAGGTAAAGTATAGAATGAGTGATAGGATTAGACATTTTCAACAGGCATGAGGTTGAATATATAATCTTAGGAAGAAACAAATATGTAGTCACCAATAGGATTGATATTTGAGAGCATTAGGCAACCTGGACATGGAAGTTTATGTAATCCATGCTCACTTTCCATTTAGGCTTTGGTACAATCTTAAGGGTGACTTTTTTTTTTGTCTAGAATATTACTGTGATAAAATGTATATGTAGATCTGGTGACATGAGTATTTCTTCCACCATTTCTTTTAGGAATATTTTGAAGATGTAAAAATTAGTATCTAAGGTAAAATAGGTGTACCCCTTGTCTATGAATAGAGAGATAATGCATTAATAGACCATACAGTTAATAAATAATATAACTGCTTCCACTTTAAATAATGGATTGAATTGATAACTGAAAATATATAAGAAATCATATTTTGATATAGAATCATTCATAACAACTAGTTATACGTCTAATTGTAATATTAGGGTTATGGCTTTTCATGAAGAATGTGTGAGTTTTGCTTCAAAATGATTATGAAAATCAAAAATAATGTGTTTGGAAAGAAGTCTCATGAAAAGACCAGTCAAGAAACATGGAGGAATACATGTTTTCTGAAGCAGGAAGTGATTGAAAGTGAAATAAATGCTTATAAATTTGTGAACTTGTGAATGAAATATATATACTGTAATGTGCATAAACTTAAGAAATAGTAATGTACCAGTGTTGAATTAAAACGAACTCCAAAACACATATCATGTCCCATAAGAATCTACTTGCATTGATGTTAAACTGGGTCAGTTACTGTAGAAATATTAGGAGTTATATGCACCATTCACTGAAGTTAGTTTTCAGTACTAGGAAACAAATATGTATTTCAGGTGAGTATAATCTTGTTAATAGTTGATTATAAATCCACATACATGAACAGAAGTTATTCACTCCAAACCCAACAAACCGCCATTCCTACCTATTCTCAGAACATGAGACAAAATCCGCAAACTCACACCCACACCCTCAAAGTCACCTACTTCCTGCAACTAGGTCTATGACAATCTGGAGTGTCCTCTGACTGGTGGGCCACACTATGTTCCCCTGAAATGACCTGTTCTGTCTCAGAACTGATCTCCTTGTCCAACTCTGTGAAGTTGTCAAGAGTCAGCGGTGAGCCACTACCTGCTTTCTCAGGAAAGACCCCTCTTCAGAGCTTTTCTCACATTTGGCCATCCTCACATCAGTAGGTACCAAGAAAGAGTGAATCTGTCCATGCTAAATCCAAACAAGTGAGACCACTGGGACTGGGACTGGGACTGGGACTGGCTCTGGGTGCCTGGCTTCCTGGATCCCATGTTCAGAGAGTTCCATCAACAAGGAAGTGTGGTGAGGTCACTTTCTTCAGAAACTGAATGAGGCCACTACCTTGGCAACCACTTTGTCCTAATAGTTGCTTCCAATGGTCCCATGAGATGGAGCCTGCCCCTACTTCCTGTGACACTTTCACAAGTTAGAATGCAATATCAACCATAGGCACCCGGGAACAGCTCTCCACACAGGCCTGGTTTTGTCCATCTTCTCTACATTAAGAAAAGAGGGGCTTATTCAGACACTACCCTTTATCCTGACCAGGTTTTTGCCATGAATGATGACTTTTGCTCACTCAGGTCCTTCATATCTGCCTACATCTTCTTCAGGGATCATTTATTCATGGACCTTTGAGGTTCTCAGCTGGAGGAAGACCACCTACATTCCTGTATTTTAAGACCAACTCTGTCCCTGCTCTTCTGTAAAGTTAGATTGAGGGAACTGTGTATGGTTAGGGTTAATAACATTTTTGATTTGGGTAAAGAGTCATTCTGCTGGATGAATTATAATATTGGTAACCTTTAAGATTTATAAAAATATAGAGGTGAAATATATGTATGAAAACAGAAATCTAAGTAAGATTTGAAGCCCAGAAGGGCATTGGGCCCTTGATTGGGATACTTTACTTTGAATTACATTCTACTAAGATATCTCAGATAAATCGATATACAATGGCATAGGACCTTGTACCTTGGACGATTGAATGTTGAAGAGAACATCTAGTCAAAAAGGGATAGTAGGTAGGAATAGGAAGATAGTTGGAAGTTTTAGGAAGAAGAGTGTGTATAGGATTTGGAATAAAAGTTCTTTAACAATAGGGTTTTGTTTAGAGAGTGAATGTCAATGTCAGCACATGTGAAGTGTCAGTAACAATGGTGAACTTGGAAAAATATGTAGGAAAGCAGATATCATTAGAGAGATTAGGAAATCAGGTAAGGTATAAAGTCAATCATAGGACTAGACATTTTCAACAGGGTTGAGTTTGAATATATAATCTCAGGAAGCAACAAATATGTAGTCACCAATATGATTGACATTTGAGAGCATTAGGGAACCTGGACATGGATGTTTTTTAGTAATCCATGTTCACTTTCCATTTAGGCTTTGATACCATCATATTGTGTCTTTTGCATTTTTTGTCCAGAATATTTCTGTGATAAAATGTATATGTAGATCATATATTTCATATTTTGAATAGTTTGGAGAGTGTGTGTATATATATATATATATATATATATATATATATATATATATATATATATATATATATATAACCACTGAGACATTAACAATTAGCAATATATATTCCAATCGAAATTCATCATGAAATATATATCATCCACTGATGAAAAAATATTTATTTTACTGAACATGGATTTATGTATAATCTTGATCTCTTAGGAAGCTCACACATAGGGTGAATTTTCACTTCCAACAGTGTTTCTGCTGAGTGATCTCTTCTCACAACTTGTATTTGCCAAGTCAGCCACCTCACAAATATGTACGTGTTATACCAGGTAGGATTCTATATGTGCATATAAAAATACATGTGCTGAAGAGGGTACAGAGAAAGGGAGACAGAAATTCACATATTTGTTAACTTTAAAACACATGGAGAACTATTTCAATTAAAAATTTACTAGATTTTTTACAGCTGCCTTTTATCCTGCAAAAGGCAAGTCCAACTATACTCCATGCCTCTTCTGAAATTTTTTATTTCTATTCTGTTTTGGTGTTTTCCTTATCATATTAGGATTAGTAGTCAGAGTCTAGTAGCGTATGGATTAGTGTCAGGGATGCAGTATTTCGAATGGAAAATAGGAAAATGAATCCAATGTGTATGCAAATATGTGCTACAAAACAATCTTCCCACTCTCATCCAGAATAATGCCTTGACATTACTTTTGCCCCAAATAACACACAAATAGAGGAGAAGAGTAAAAAAATCTGTTAATATATATATGGAATGGAAAATGCTCAGGGTTTCACAACATTATATGTGGTAGAATAGTTTCCAAAAGTAAGGGACAGGGTAAACATTCCACAAACATGGAGCTCTTTCGGCCTAAAGACTTCTTGAGGAACTGCCTCTGAGGTTTGACACTTGAAATATATATATTGTTGTCAGGAGCTTTAGATTCTTTTCTAATGAGACCATCAAAGCTGCGTCTGCATCTATGTGACCTGGAGGACATGGTTTCTTCTTTTCCAATGAACATGAGGCAGCAGTGCTGAATTCGCTCTTTGTTGGTAAAATGTGGCCACTGTGGGCTAAGTGTCTCTCCGTGTGGACAGTGAAGCCATTTTTTCGTCCTCCACTTTTCGTGGTTTTTCTTCCTGCTGCATTGGGAATTTCATATTTGCTCCACAAAATACAAGGAGTTCAACTGGGACACAGTGCTGGAGCGGGTTCTGTCACGTGTGTTGGGTCAGGGTCTGCAGGGGAATGCATCAACCAGGCTAATATCCCACAGAGCTTGCCCCCTTATACATAGGAACATGATTCTGAACATTGCCCTGAAATCTCTCCATATAACAAGATGCATTTACAAATAAGCTTCTGTTGGCTACACCATGTCAATCACAAGCCATTTGGAAGCTAATGGCAGATCCACATGGCCCCACAACAGATGTATTATCACACACCTGCACACCACTGCTCTAGGCCCACTAATCACCAGGCTCCAACTTACTGGCAAATCTGTTCTACACCATTTTCATGAAACCCAGTAAATCAAGGCACTGTCTGGTACACTCATGATCAGCAACAGGACATCCAAAGGTTCTCCAGTGCCACCTGGTCTTGGGAATTTCAAAAATTTCATGGAATTTATCTAGCCGTTTTTCAAGGAAGATGTTGAAGGCACTGTGGGTTACAATTCATTCAGGAACCATTAAATGGTGGGGAAGCTCATTTCAATGAAAACTCTGGAGAACTCTCACAGGCAAGGCTTCCCAAAAAGTGGCCAATAGGTCACATGAAGCCAGGCCTATTGCAGTCTACAATGTGAGGTCCATGTGTGTTTTGACTGTCAACTATGGCTGCCACGTCTTTCAAAATAAAATCATGTGATATTCTGGCTGAGATTCCCAGTGCTCTGTGGAAACCACCCTGTTCCTAGATCTCAGTTTTCTTTCCAAGGGCGACTCTCATGCGTTGCCTCCTAAAATCCTAACACAATTAATGGCAATATTTTTCTGATGTCAGTTCCAGAACTCAGTCTGTAAGGGGAATCACACCAGAGTTCAAGCCTGGTTTGGTCCATCTTCTATACATTAAGAAGAGAAATGTTGATTCAGACACATCCCTTCATCTGACCAAGTTGTTTGCCATGGAATATGACTTTTGCTTTCACAGGTCCTTCATAGCTGCCAATATCTTCTCCAGGGATCATTTCTTTGTTGACCTTTGAGGTTCTCAGCAGGTGGAGGATCCTCTAAATTCCTGTATTGTAAGACCAACTCTGTCCCTGCTCTTTCGTAAAGTTAGATTGAGGGAACAGTGAATGGTTAGGGTTAATATCATGTTCCATTTGGGTTAGGAATCATTCTACGGGATGAATTATGGTATTGGGAACCTGAAATATTCATAGGAATATAAGTGTAATATAAGTATGAATACAGAAATCTAGGTAAAATTTGAAACCCAGAAGGTCTTTGGGCCCTTGACTGGGATACTTAGCTTTGAATTATATTCTGCACAGATGTCTCAGATTAATCAATATACAATGGTAGCGTTCCTTGTACCTTGGATGATTGAATGTCGAAGAGAACATCCACTCAAAAAGGGATAGTCGGTAGGATTAGGAATTAGTCGGAAGGGTGAATATAGAATTTGGTCCAAAAAATCTTTAGCAATAGGGTTTTGGGTACAGAGTGAGTGTAAATGTGAGCACATGTGAAGAGTCAGTCACAATGATGAACTGGGGAAAATATGAAGGAAAGCAGATAATAATAGAGACATTAGGAAATCAGGCAAAGTATAAACTGAGTGATAGGATTAGACATTTTCAACTGGCTTGATGTTGAATATATAATCTTAGGAAGAAACAAATATGTAGTCACCAATCGGGTTGACATTTGAGAGCATTAGGCAATCTGGACATGGATGTTTTTCGTGATCCATGCTCACTTTCCATTTAGGCTTTGGTACAAACTTAAGTGTGATCTTTGTAATTGTGTCCAGAATATTACTTTGATAAAATGTATATGTACATCAGGTGATATGAGTATTTCTTCCACCATTTCTGGGAGCAATATTTTTAAGATGTATAAATAAGTATTGGGGGTATAAAAAGGTGTACCCTGTGTCTATGAATATAGACATAATGCATGAATAGACCATACTGTGAACAAATAATATAACTTTTTCCAACTTTAAATAATGGATTGAATTGATATCTGAAAATATACAGAAAATCTATATTGATGTACAATCCTTCATTCCAACCAGTTATACATCTAATGGTAATATTAGGGTTATGGTTGATCGTGACGTGTATGTGAGTTTTGCTTCAAAGGTGATTATGGAAATAGAAAATAATGCGTTTGGAATGAAGTCTCATGAAAAGACTGTGAATCAGGCGGTATAGTGATACCAGAGTTCAAACTATACAACAGAGCAATAGTAACAAAATCAGCATGGTACTGTACCAAAACAGGCGGTTGGACAAATGGTACAGAATAGAGGACACAGAAACCAATCCACTAAACTACAACTATCTTATATTTGATAAAGAGGCTGAAAGCACACAATGGAGAAATGATAGCAGCTTCAACAAATGTTGCTGGGAAACCTGGAAATCCATATGCAACAAAATGAAACTGAATCACTTTCTCTTGCCATGAACAAAAGTTAACTCAAAATGGATCAAGGAGCTTGATATCAAATCAGAGACACAGTGTCTGACACAAGAAAAAGTTGGCTATGATCTACATACTGTGCGGTCGGGCTTCAAATTTCTTAATATGACACCCATAGCACAAGAGTTAATAACTAGATTCAACAAATGGGACTTACTCAAACTAAAAAGTTTTTTCTCAGCAAAAGAAACAATAAGAGAAGTAAATAGGTAGCCTACATCTTGGGAACAAATCTTTACTCCTCAAACTTCAGATCGAGCCCTAATATCCAGAGTATACAAAGAACTCAAAAAATTAGACAATTAGATAACAAATAACCCAATCAACAAATGGGCCAAGGACCTGAACAGACACTTCTCAGAGGAGGACATTCAATCAATCAACATGTACATGAATAAATGCTCACCATCTCTAGCAGTCAGAGAAATACAAATCAAAACCACCCTAAGATATCATCTTGCTCCAGTAAGATTGGCAGCCATTATGAAGTCAAACAACAACAAGTGCTAGTGAGGACGTGAGGAAAAGGGTCCACTTGTACATTGCTGGTGGGAGTGCAAATTGGTGCAGCAAATTTGGAAAGCAGTATGGAGATTTTTTAGAAAGCTGGGAATGGAACCACCGTTTGACCCAGCTGTTAACCTTCTCGGTCTATTCCCTAAAGACCTAAAAAGAGCATGCTACAGGGACACGGCTACATCGATGTTCATAGCAGCACAATTCACAATAGCAAGACTGTGGAACCAGCCTAGATGCCCTTCAATAGACGAATAGATAAAAAAATGCGGCTTTTATACAAAATGGAGTATTACTCTTCATTAAAAAATGACAAAATCATAGAATTTGCAGGGAAATGGATGGCATTATAGCAGGTTATGCTAAGTGAAGCTAGCCAGTCCTTGAAAAACAAATGCCAAATGTCTTCCTTGATATAAGGAGAGTAACTAATAACAGAGTAGGGACAAAGAGCCTGAGAAGATTAACACTAAACAGGAATGAGAGGTGGGAGGGAAAGGAAGAGAGAAGGGAAATTGCATGGAAATGGAAGGAGACCCTCAGGGTTATACAAAATTGCATACAAGAAGAAGTGAGGGGAAAGAGGAAAAAAACAAGGGAGAGAAATGAAAAACAGTAGAGAGGGTAGAGAGAGAAGAGGGGAGGGGAGGGAAGAAGAGGGGGATAGTAGAGGAGAGGAAAGGCTGCAGAATACAACAGACACTAGTATGGCAATATGTAAATCAATGGATGGGTAACTGATGTTTTTCTGCAATCTGTATGCGGGGTAAAAATGGGAGTTTATAACCCACTTGAATCAAAGTGTGAAATATGATATATCAAAAACTATGTAATATTTTGAACAACCAACAATAAAAATTTAAAAAAAAAAGAAACCTGGAGGAATACATGTGTTCTGAAGCAGGAAGTAATTGAAAGTGAAACAAATGTCTATAAATTTATGAACTTGTGGATAAATATATATCTTATGATGTGCATAAACTGAAGAAATAGTAATGTACTAGTGTTGCATAAAAATGAACGTCAAAATACACAACTTGTCACATAGGAATCTACTTGCATTAATGTTAAACTGGGTCAGATACTGTAGAAATATTACGATTTGTGTGCACCATTCACTAAAGTTATTTTTCAGTACTAGGAGACAAATATGTATTTCAGGTGGATGAATATTTTTGAGAATAATCTTGTGAAAAGTTTATTATAAATCCACATACATGAACATGAATGAATGTGGGGAGTGTATAATAAGGCATATATATTTCATATTTTGAAAATCTGGAGAGTGTGTATATATATATATATATATATATATATATATATATATATATATACACACACACTCACACACAAAACACACAAAACATTAAAAATTAGCAATACATATGCCAATCGAAATTCATCATGAAATATATATCTTTCACAGATACAAAAGTATTTATTTTACTGAACTTGTATTTATGTATAATGTTGTTCAACTAGGAAGCAAACCCATAGATTGGATTTTCTGTTAAAACAGTGTTTAGGAGGAGTGATCTCTTTTTACGATTTGTATCTGCCAAGTCAGCCACCTCATAAGAATGTATGTGTGATACCATGTAGGATTCTATATGTGAACCTAAAAAATACATGTGCTGAATAGGCTTCAGAGAAAGGGAGACAGGAATTCACATATTTGTTAACTTTAAAAACACATGGAGAACTATTTCAATTAAAAATTGACTAGATTTATAACACCAACACTTTATCAGGCAAAAGGCAAGTCTAACTATACACCATGCCTACTCTGAACTGCTTCTATTTCTATTCTCTTTGGGTTGTTTTTCTCGATCATATTAGGATTAGTATTCAGAGTCTAGTCTGGTTTTGGTTAGTGTCATGGATTCAGTATTTTGAATGGAAAATTAGATAATGAATCCAATGTGTATGCAAATATGTGCTGCACAAAAATTTTTCCACTCTCAACCAGCACAATACCTTGAAATTATCTTTGCCCCAAGTAAGACACAATTAGAGTAGAAGAGTTAGAAAATCTGTGAATACATATCTGTACTGGAAAATGCTCAGGAGTTCACAACCTTGGAGGTGGTAGAGTAGTTTCCAAAAGTAAGGGACACGGGTTGATAGACCCAACCTGATCTTTTATTAAAATTGGGAGCCATCTTGCCACAAAGCCATAAAAAGTTAATTTTGGCTTTACTATAAATAACTGCAAATTCTGAACCTGCTTGGAATGCCTGCCCGTGCCTTGAATTCACCCATGCTTGACTCTCTGATCAGATAGCAGCCCTCGCTGAAACTTTAGTGACACATCATAAATTTTGGCCTTCCCTCGCCAGACAACGACCCTCTCTGAGGCTCTATTTGTCCTCATAATTTCTGATATTGGGGCCACCAAAAAATAAATAAATAAATAAATGAACTACCATTTTTGTGATGCTTGTCAAAGTTCTGTTATCTGTAACCCCCATTTTGTGTAACTTTCTGGGCTATATAGCTGTGCTGTAGGAAAGGCAGTGTTTCTGTCTTGTTCCTGCGGTTTTGGGATGGAGAGGCAGCCCAGCCGGTTGACATAATAAGCTTGCCTCAATTTGATTTTAGTTGGAGTCAGTGTTGTTTTTTTGTGTCCTCATCTAATTTTTTTGAGTTCCCCAGCAAGATGACCCTGCCGACCAGATCACAAGACCAGACTGCTGGAAAATCTGAATCTGGCCTTCCCTTCAGGGCTCCGGGCTGGAGAGCCACTCTAGTGGGTGCACATCTTGAGCTGTTCCAAGGTCATGGAGTGAGCGTTAGGTCCCAGGAGCACTGCAATGAACCACCGCACTAAAACTATTAGCAATCACCTGGTGGAGGAGGCCTCAAAAATTAAGTGGCACCTTTATAACATCTGATATCCGTTTAACGGAGATCTGTTCTGATGACATAGAGGTGTCCTGGGGAGGCTCACATATACTCGTTTTCGGTACAGTAATGAGAATCGTTCTGTCCTCTGTTCTGTTCTGTAGGGAATTCATCTGGAATGGTAGACATGTGATGACTGGCATGTACGTGGTCCTACTTCGGAGCTTTAGCAAGACGTTGCATTGCTCCTATGTTTTTTGTTTCAAGTTCGGGTTTCTGTATTTTGTGTTTTGTTCTGTGTTCTATATGTTTTTCTTGTTTGTTTTGTGTGTTTTGTTCTGTGATTTCTGTGGTAAAAACATAAGTATATTGGATGTGAAAATGGGTAACAAAGAAAGTAAGCCTGATATTCTTTCGGACTCTGTTTTAAGGAACTGCGATGAACTTTACCCCCCTTTGTTAAGCAGGATGAGAGAAGCTCCTAGCTGGCTGCCTGGAGTATAACCACTGCAGAGGGCAATGCCTGCTGGGGACCTAAGAACTGAGTATCTCCCAGGTTAACAAGTGAAACTCCATTAAAACCCCTTGTCCCTCCAGATCAAGAAAGTCACAACCTCTGGGCAGGGTTCCCTGTGTTTCTTCTTTGTTACCAAAGCAATAAACCTCCCTTTTTCTTTTTCTAAAAACCTTGTCCTCATTATTAAATTGGCATTAATTGGCTTCAAGGTCAGGAGCCGAACTTTAAGTTACAAATTTTGATAAATCCCTCCCCCACCCCCTGTCCCGGAACATTTTTAGAGCTGACTACTGAAATGTTACTAGATGGAACATGCTTGGGGTGGAACCAAACCAGAGGAGATAATCCTGTAAGTAAAAGGAGGGACTGAGGGACTCCCAGCAGCTGCTGAAGCCCTGTTGCTTCAGGGAATTCCCTCCTTCCTTCCCTGCACTGTAAGGATTATGCCACCACTGTCTTGTTAAAAAAGAGAAAAAGAAAAAGGGGACACTAAATGCATTAAAGTCACCATGGAGACCCTTAATTGTACATTTCAGGTTGCCCCTCTGTTAAAACATCTGCCCCCCCCTTCTGGACATCTATGGTGCCACTGGTGTAGGAGATTTTATTTCTTATCTGCTCAGGTTTAAAGGATTCTGTCTGACAGCCATAGTCTGGACCTTCTTTCTGTCTGTCTTGTGTCTTTGTTTCTGGCCCTTTAAGACATGTGCAATAATGTGTTGATATTATAAATTGTTTCTTGGGAATGATCTTAGCTGAATGTGTGTCTAAATGATGATGTTTTCTTGTAACAATCTGGTATTTGAATGGGTTTTTGAAGCATTGCAAAATCTTGCAGTTAAAAGTCGGGTTTAGGTAATGGTTTAGTTTATGATTTCAGATAATTCATGCCAGAGAACTTAAATACTTAGGATGGAAAACTAAAGAACTCTACTTCCAAATTGGCAAGTAACTTCCCAATCATTCAGTCTTTATTTTTCACCAATTTTGAATTGGGTAGCCTGTGAAAATATCACTGTGTGTTCGAGAGCATTAATCTGGACAAGTATTGTAAATCATAGTATGATATCTGTTGACAAAACAAGATGTAAAGATATAAAATTTTGTGAATTGTATCTTAAACTTGTACCATAATTTTCAACATCCGAACCTGAAAATTATGGTTAAAATGCCTTAGGCCTGAGGTGTCTGCTCAGAAAAGCAGTTTTTTCCTGCTCCTTCCAGACCTCAGCCATGACTTATTTTGAAAGGCAAATGAAAGAAGCCTGAAAGCTTAGTAGGAGACTGATCTGAGGCCTAAGAGAAAAAAAGGTAAATTGTATGGTATTTACTAATTACTGGCCAGTCATTTTTTCTAGGACTCTTATTTTTTTCCTTAGATACTTTATTTTTTTTTGAGCTCATGATTTTGATCATACAGACCTAGGTTAATGTTTTTCTGATCAGTACTATCTTTGACCAACTGTGGACTTTTTGAAACATTGCAATGGAGATTTCACCTGCGAAAAGCTACAAGGCCTTTACTATTATTATGTGTGCTCAATTTTGTTATGTGTTGTATGTCTATATATACATATGTCCGTATATTTTATATATGATATACAAATTAATATATATAAGGAGCACTCATTAAAAAAAAGCACTCATAAAAACAAATTTTAAAAAGTGGATCTAAAGATCTTCAATTCACGTGATTTAAATAATTCAATTAAATTTGATAAACAGATAAAAATAAATGTCTTTAAATTTAAGCTTTCAAGTTTTTCTAGGTATTCAAAAATCTGATAAAATATTAATATCTACAAAATGTCTAATATGCCTTGGTTCTAGGACTTTTCCTTCAACATAAAAATGGTTTACACTCTTCAATACATGTGTCTAATATTTTGATAAATAAGTAAAGTAAATTTGATATGGGATTACTCATTCATGAGTACTTTTGTTAGATATCTGATTGACTTACTAACGTCTGTATGAGTTTGACTAAATTCTGTAAAAGATTGTAAAAATCAATCATGTGTTAAAGAGACAAAAATTTCTTAAAACATAAGTTTACCCATAACATTGTGTTTATTAAGTTTTATTTTTTCTTGTGCAAGCAACCATAGAAATTAAACTACTGATTAAATTAGAACTGTTATTTTAGAGCACTGTACTGCCATTTCTTTAAAAGCTAAACTTGGTTAATGTAGAAACATCAATGTAATTGTGATGCTACTAATGTGCTCATATCTTACAGGTATGCAAGTCTGTAAGGTAAAAATTTTAAAAGAGCATTATATCAACCTGGTGTTCTGAAGTTTTATGGGGATTTATTCACCTGTTATCAATAAGATATGTAAAGTTTAATCTTACTTTTTACATTGGGGAACAATTTAAATGTACTTTATGTTAATGAGAGCCTAATCCATGTAAAGGTTAAAAACTTTCAGCATTTGTTTAATTCATATTTTAAAGTGATTTTATATGGTGTTAGCTAATGTTCATGTGACCTCAAACAATTTATGTAAACTTTTTAAAATAATATTTAAAAAATAAAGATCAGCTTTAGAACTAAAACACTTAAGATTTATAAAGAGCCCTGCCTTACCTGAGATAAGGCTGTGTGTCCCATCTTATTTCATGTGAGAATGAATACAAAAGCAGTAGGTCAGATTTTATTTCTTTAAAGTTATGTTAAAAGTTCTTTTATAATGTCAAGATTCCTAGGATCTCAAACAGGGGATATAATGTATGACTCAGCCAAAAAATTCAGGGTAGCTATTAAACGAACTAAGTATTTTTACTGTTGTTAAAAAATTTTATTTTGTAATTTTCTTATATGTGATCTAAAGATTCCCTGTTAGTGTTTTAAAGAAGTGTTGCTTTAAGAACAAAACATGGGTTAATTTCAGAGAGTAAGTTATCACCTGCAAGACAGACAGAATAATACAGATCCCAATTAATAAAAAGATAAATAATTATAACGTTATAGATATTAAAGCCTGGTGCTCTTAATATCAGGCTGTTAAAATTTATTTGATAGATGTTTAAGATTAGGATTTTAAATTAAAATTAATTGAAAAGGGCCAAGGAAACCAATATTTGGCTCTTGCCCTCTGAGTCAGTCTAAATCCAGGGAACAGGGGACTTCTCTAAAGAGTTTTGCAACTCTGGGCTATCAAAACTCCCCATCAGGGAGATTAATGAGACCACTGGAGAACAGAAAGCCAATCAGTGCATTTGCTATGAAGAGAAGAGTCATCAGAGAAGAAAGAAATCCCTGATGCTTCCGAGGGAAGCCACATGGTCAAAAGAGACCTGGACCCACCTAGCGCAAATGGCTCTAGCAGAACTGAGAAAGTGCTCTCAAGTTTACCCAGTTTATGACTCCCATAAAAGCTCACCTGACTGTTAACAATAGATAGAAACAAAAGTCAGTTTGAATGCTTCATCTTAAACACTTAGCAAAGACAGTGAAAACCAAAATACAGCCATTCCTGGACATTTTGAATAATAATAATTATAATAATAATAATAATAATAATAATAATAATAATAATAATAATAATATTTTAAGGTACACACTTTATGTTAGCCTCCCAAAATAAGTAAGACTGGATTCTACAAAGAAGGATTCTCTGACAGGAATGCCTGATACTTATTAAAAGAGACTATCAAGAAGAGCTGCCAGAGTCAGAAATTTTCAGTTTAAGGCCTAAATATATTCCTAACCTACACAGGTAAGCTTGGTGTTTGCTAGTACGATTATCCAGTCCTGAGTATCAAAATTAAAGGTTTCTCTATTAGACACAGAGGTCATACTGGTAAAAGGATTTTGCAAGATCAGATGACACTAAATTATTAAACTATATCTTATGGGGAGGGACAACTCTAATACTAAAAGTTAAATATTAAATTGACAGTCTTTATAACTGGGGATATTAAAGACTGGAGAGGGAACTTCTATACAGTGGCATGTTCCAGCTGCTGCAACATTTATTCAGTACTCATGGTTTTTGTTTCTCTCATGTAATAACCAATCCCCAGATGACTTTACAACCTGTTCTTCCCCAACCAGACTTCAAACCGAACTGACTTCTAAAAGGCAACTCATGTGCCTCAACTACTTCTAAAAGGCAACTCATGTCTCTCACACCATGCCTACTCACGTCATCCTCTCTCAGCTCAGAAGAAGCCAAAATGGGTGACGCCTCTCTTATTACAACAATGGAGCCAAATATAAATAGACAATCAATATAAGTAATTAATTAAGTCAGGTAAAATCAGGGAGACTGGTTTTGGGTGAGTTCTAAAAATTTGGAGACTTTTACCTGAGGGATTAAAATTTCCTTAGTGCTCTACCCCTAATCTATCAAAGATTTGAAAGGGACACAGAGAAAAGGGGGAAATGATACACCCAACCTGATTTTTTATTAAAATTGGAAGCCATCTTGCCAAAAAGCCATGAAAAGATAATTTTGGCTTTACCATAAATTACTGAAAATTCTGAACCTGCTTGGAATGCCTGCCAGTGTTTGAACTGAGCCATGTCTGGCTCTCCGACCTGATAGCAGCCCTCTCTGAAACTTTAGTGACATATCATAAATATTTGCCCTCCCTGGCCAGACAACAACCCTCTCTGAGGCTCTAATGGTCCTCATAAATTCTGATGTAGGGATAGCAAAAAAAAAAAAAAAAATATATATATATATATATATATATATATATATATATATATATATATATATATATATATATAAACTACCATTAGTGTGATGCTTGTCAGAGTTCTGTTAAATGTAATGCCCATTTTGTGTAAATTTCTGGTCCATGAAGCTGGGCTGTAGGAAAGCTGGGGTTGCTGTCTTGTTCCCGCCATTTTGGGAGGGAGAGGCTAGGATGGCCAGTGGAAATAATAAGCTTAATTTAATTTAATTTTTATTGGTGTCAGTGGTCTTCTCTTGTGTCCAGATCTAACAGGAAAACACTCACAAAACATGGAGCTCTGCCGGCCTAAAGACTTTTTGAGACACTTCCTCTGAGGTTGGGCACTTGAAATATATGTTGTTGTAAGGACCTTTAGCTTCCTTTTTAGTGGGACCATCAAAGCTGGGTCTGCATCTGTGTGACCTGGAGGACATGGTTTCTTATATTCTAATGAACATGAGGCAGCAGTTCTGAATTTTCTCGTTGTAGGTAAACTGTGGCCACTGGGTCCTAAGTGTCTCCCAGTGTGGACTGTGAAGACATTTTGTCATCCTAAACTTTTAGTGGTGTTTCTTGCTGCTGCACTGCGATTTTGGTATTTGCTTCATGAAATACAATGAGTTCCACTGGGACCCAGTGTGGAGGGAGTTCTGTCACTTGTGGTGGGTCAGAGTCTGCAGGAGAATGCACCAACCAGGCTTCTATCCCACAGAGCTTGCCCCCTTGTCCATAGCAATCTGACTCTGAAATTTGCCCTGAAACCTCTCCATATAAAAAGATGCCTTCACATAGAAGGGCCTGCTGGCTGCACCATGTCACTCACAAGCCATTTGGAAGGCAATGGCAAATCCTCATGGCCACACCACAGATGTATTATCACACACCTGCCCACCACTGCAATAGGCCCACTACTCTGCAGGCTCCAACTTACTGGCATCTTTGTTCTACACCATTTTCATGAAACCCAGACAATTTAGGCATTCTATGGTACACTCATGATCAGCAACAAGACATCCAAAGGCTCTCCAGTACCACCTGGTTAAGGGAATTTCAAAAATTTCATGGTATTTAACTAGCAATTTTTCATGGATGAAGTTGGAGGCACTGTGGGTTTCAGTTAATTCAGGAACCATAAAATGGTGAAGAAGGTCATTTCAATGAAAGCTGTGGAGTACTCTCACAGGCAAGTCTTCCCATAGAGTGGCCAAAGGCTCATATGCATCCAGGCCCATTAAGGTCTACAATGTGACGTCCATGGGTGTTTTGACTCTCAACTATGGATGCCTAATCTTTCAGAAAAAAATCTTGTGATATCCTGGCTGAGATTCTCAGGCTCTGTGGAAAACAAACCTGGTCCTTGATCTCAGTTTCCAAGGGCGAATCCCATGCGTGGCCTCCTAAAATCCGAACACAATTCATGGCAATATTTCTCTGAGATCAGTTCCAGAACTCAGACTCTAAAGGAATGACACCAGAGTTCAAACCCAGGTAGAACCAGTCATCACTTCCAACCGCCACACAAATCCCCACAATTAAAACCAAAACACTCCCACAAAGCCCTCATCTTTTTCCATATAGACACTCATCATAACCTGTGGCTGGAGTTTTCCATGAGGGACTCATCCCAAGACAGTGTACAAAATAACCTTCCTAGCCCCTCATTTTCCTAAAGTCAGGGTTGCCTGGACACCCTTCCTGAGAACCAGGAGTGACCATAGGCCTGACGTAAATACTGCTCTGCTTCTCCAATTTGAGGCCTACTGACTGTCGGGTTTAGATTTTTTATCTGAATTGGTGTCATGAAAAAACCCAAGCACCTAAAGACTTGCCACTGCAGAGTTTTGAAGAACTCATTTGACACAAAGAATCCCTATTCTCACTAGATGGATGTCAGGAACCTTATAGAGAAAGGCGAGAGACTTCATCAACAAAGACTGCTTTTTGGGCCATTTTGGTTTTGGAAGCACACATGGAATCTTTCTTTAGATCCATCAGGTGCTGAGAATATAAGCCACAGCCTCACACATGGCCAAGAGGCTGATTCACAAACATCCCTTTCCAAAGCAATTAAGCAAAGAGGTACAGGTGATGCCCATTAATTTCCATTTGAAAACTGTTTTCTTCAGGCGTCCCAAAGGGGTGGCCTGAGGCAAAGACCTTCCTGACATTCAGGGCAACAGAACAATAGGTAAGCAAATGGCCCAAAGCAGGGTTTCTCCACTTAGACTTTTTTGGTCACACTGATATCTGAGTTTTCTGATATTCCCCAAATCCCTTAAGCTATCCAGTACATGGCCATATCACAGAGCTTGGAGATGGTACATATATTGGACACAAAACCATGAGCCTATTCTGGAGAGTGGCCCAAATTCAGGAAGAAAACAGGAACTTAGGAAGATAGTAGGTGTTACCCATCCATAAGGCAAGCCAAAGTCCATTCATTAATTGGGCAGGATGAATGCTGTGAAGCTTTCTACTAGACAGGACACATCCATTGATGCATTCTCTTCTCTAATGTCTACAACCACGAACACAGTGGGACATACAGACATAGAAACACTCATCTTGTCAAACGACTTACTAGAAACAGTCCCCTCCAAACCAAACAAACCGCCTTTCCTCCCTATTCTCAGAACATGAGACAAAACCATAAACTCCCACCCACACCCACAAAGTCATGTCCTTCCCCCAAGTAGGTCTGTGACTATCCGGAGTATCCTCTGACTGGTGGGTCTTTGTATGTTTTCCGGAAATGGCCTCTCCTGTCTCAGATCTTGTCTCCTTGGTCAACTGTGTGACGTTGTCAGGTGCCAGTGGTGAGCCACTACCTACTTTCTGAGGAAAGGACCCTCTTCAGAGCTTTGCTGGCATTTGGCCATCCTCACATCAGTAAGTACCAAGAAAGACTGACACTGTCCTTGGTAAATCCAAACAAGTGTGCCTACTGGAACTGGGACTGAGAGTGGCTCTGAGTGCCTGGCTTACTGGACCCCAAGTTCAGAGAGTTTTTTTCCCAAGGAAGTGAGGTAGGTCACTTCCTCCAGGAACTGAATGAGGTCACTGCCTTGGCAACCACTTTGTCCTAACAGTTGCTTCCATAGGTCCCATGAGATGGAGGCTGCCCCTACTTCCTCTGACACTTTCACAAGTTCAAATAGTGTATCCACCCTAGTCACCTGGCAATAGCTCTCCACACAGGCCTGGTTTGTTCCATCCTCTCTACATTAAGATCAGAGAGGCTGATTCAGACACAACCCTTCATCCTGCCCAGGTTGTTTGCCATGGAAGATGACTTTTGCTCTCTTAGGTCCTTCATAGCTGCCTACATCTTCTCCAGGGATAATTTCTGCATGGACTTTTGAGGTTCCCAGCAGGTGGAAGATTCCCTACATTCCTGTATTGTAAGACCAACTCTGTCCCTGCTCTTCTGTAAAGTTATATTGAGTGAACAGTGTATGGTTAGGGTTAATAACATGTTTGATTTATGTTAGTAATCATTCTGCAGGATGAATAATGGTATTGAGAACCTGCCTTGTTAATAAGAATATAGAGGTGAAATATAAGTATGAAAACAGAAATCTAGGTAAAATTTGAAGCCCAGAAGTGCATTTGGCCCTTGATTGGGATACTTAGCTTTGAATTATGTTCTGCACAGGTGTCTCAGATAATTCAACATACAGCGTCATAGGACCTTGTATCTTGGATGATTGAATGTCGAAGAGAACATCCAGTCCAAAAGCGATAGTCAGTAGGATTAGGAAGATAATTGGTAGGTTTAGAAGGAAGAGTTAGTATAGGATTGATACCAAAAGTTTTTTAGCAATAGGGTTTCGGGTAGAGAGTGAATGTATATGTCAGCCCATGTGAAGAGTCAATCACAATGATGAACTGGGATAAATATGTAGGAAAGCAGAAATCAATAGAGACATTAGGAATTCAGCCAAAGTGTAAAGTGAGTGATAGAATTACATATTTTGAACAGGGTTGAGGTTGAATAGAAAATCTTAGGAAGAAACAAATATGTAGTCACCAATACGATTGATATTTGAGAGCATTAGGCAACCTGGACATGGATGTTTTTAGTAATCCATGCTCACTTTCATTTTAGGCTTTGGTGAAAGGTGAATAAAATATGTACTTGTCACTTCCTATTTTTCTGTATGCTTAACAAAACACTGTTGAAATCTTGAGAACTGTTTGCCAATCCTGTTCCCAGAATGTGTTGTCCCCAACTGCCAAACTGCAGAATGTACTCTCTCACCCATTTGCTCACAAACCGACCAGTCGCCCGGACCCATCAATAAACTTCCCTCCCTGTCCTCTCCATGAAAAGAATATAAGCTCTGCTTAAGCTCTTTCAGGGCTTTCTGCTCTATCCAAGTGAGGTCTGAGCCCCAGCATGCTGTACTCCCTATTAACCCTATACTATTGCATGAGACAGTCTCTTGGTGGTCTCTTCCTCCAATGCTTGCCAGAACTTCACATCTGAAACCCCCAGCAAGATCCATCAGTGGTGTACGAAAGACTCCCAAAGAGCTCCTATCAGGATAAGTAAGGTACCACTTTCGTGTTTCAGGTTTCAGGTTAGGGCTTTGCAAAATGGCTATCGGTGATGAGCGTGAGCTCTCTCAGATGCTGGCTGACAGACGTGTCACCGAGCCACAGGTCACGTTCCTGGGGGATGCCCCCAGAGGATTTGGAAAATAGAGGAACAATAGTATCCTCGACTCAGTGATTTTTTTGTTTCGGATTCGGTTTTGCCAGCACATCAGGTTTTGCTGGTTAATCAGTCCTGGTCTCAGTATTGGACGTCCATTGCCTGTCTTTATTGTCTTGTCTTGTCTGTGTTGTGTGTCATTGCTTTCACTGTTAGTATATCTTTCATTATGGGACAGAGCACTTCAATGCCTCTGTCCCTGACTCTTGTTCAGTGGACCAAAGTCCACTTAAGGGCTCAGAATCTTTCTATTTCAGTAAAACGCCGGAACTGGCAGACTCTCCGTGCCTCAAAATGACCCACCTTTGGAGTCGGATGGCCCCTAAAGAAACTTTCTACTCCCCACTAATTCAAAAAGTCAGAAATATTGTCTTTCAACTGGGGCCACATAGCCATCCAGATCAAAAGCCATATATCTTAACTTTGCAGGACCTCTGCAAATCTCCTCCTCCATTTGTGAAGCCTTTCCTTTTCCCTGCCCCCACTCCTCCACCTTCCCCCATGATTCTATCTCTCAAACCCTCTGCTCCTCCTCCTCTACCCTTTGTTCTTCCTAAGTCTCAAGACTCAACTAGACTCTCCGCACCCTCCTTATCCCCTACCCTCTTCCCCCAACACCCAACACCCTCTAAGTGATTCCCTTGCTGCTGACTCAGCCTCTCCACCATTGGAGGAAGCTAGGCCGGCCCAGCGCCCTCCAGATTACTACCTGGCAGCACACAAAGCCACTCCTTCCCTGGACAAAGCTGGCCCCGGTAAAAGAACTCAAAGAACTTGCTGGCGTTGTCACACCTGCCTACTTGGGATGACTGCCAACAACTCCTACAGACTCTCTTCATGACAGAGGAACAAGAGAAAAACCTTCTGGAAGCTAAAAAAAAATATCCTCGGACAAGATGGGTGACCGACACCTCTTCCCACATCATCAAAGCCGGCTTCCCATTGAACCAACCGAACTGGGACACCAACACGTTTGAAGGTAGGTAGCATCCGTCCACTTATTGCCGGGCTCTAATAGCGGGTGTCCAAGCAGCCGCTAAGGTGACCAACTAATTGGGCCAAGGTTAGAGAGATTATTCAAGGGCCTGATAAATCTCCCTCTATGTTTCTAGAGAGATTTATGGAGGCATATAGGAGATATACTCCTTTCGATCCTCAGGCAGAGGATCAAAAGCCATCTGTCATGATGGCCTTCATTGGGCAAGCTGCCCTGGATATTAAAAGAGAGTTACAATGCGTAGATGGATTACAAGATATGGCTTTGAGAGATTTAGTCAGAGAAGCCTAAAAAAGTAAACTATAAGAGATAAACTGAGGAAGAGAAGGAACAAAGGAGGAAGAAAGAAAGGGAGCAAAGAGAGGATGCGAGAAGCAAAAGATAGACTAATGCATTGACTAAGGTCCTGGTCACAACAAAAAATAGGACAGAAATTAAGAAACAGGGATACAGGAAGGGATACCTGGGCACACGCCAAAAGCCACCCCTGGCCTCAGATCAATATGCCTACTCAAAAGAAAAAGGACACGGGGCCAAAAAGAGCCCGAGAATGAGACAGCCACACCAGCCAGACATTCTGACTCTGGAGGATGACTAAGAAAGTCGGGGCTCAGATCCTCTTCCCGAGCTCAGGGTAACTTTTGAAGTGGAGGGTACCCCAGTACACTTTGAAGTGGATACAGGGGCAGTATACTCAGCCCTTAAAGCCCCATTGGGCCCTCCATCAAATAAAAGGTCTCTATTTCAAGGGGCTAATGGCATTAAATATCGGGCATAGACAAACTAAGAGGATCATGGACCTGTGGAAAGGAAAAATCCATCACTCCTTCCTAGTAATCCCAAGATGCCCGGCCCTATTAATGGGCCGAGATCTGCTCACCAAGCTCCGGGCCAGAATAACTTTTATCCCTGAAGGCCCCAAAGTGAAAATTATAAATCCTTCAGAAAAAAACTCCTATAGTCACAGCTTTAACTGTCAGTAGAAGATGAATATCAACTCTTCACACCACACAAGACTGATCAAACAGGCACGTTATCCCAGAATTGGATAACATATTACCCAGATGCCTGGACAAAAACTGATGGCTTAGGCCTGCCCATTAAAAAACCTCCAATAACAGTGGAGTTAAAAACCTCAGCCTCTCCAATCAATGTCAAAAAATATACTCTGGGCAAAAATCTAAAGATGGGATAAGTCCCCATATTCAGAAATATCTGATCTTAGGGGTCCTAAGGCCCTGTTAATCAGCCTGCAACACTCCCCTGCTACCATTAAAAAATGCCAGGAACCGGGGACTATCACCCTGTTAAAGACCTACGAGAGATCAACAACAGAGTGCAGGACATTCACAGCATGGTACCTAATCAGTGCAATCTGCCTAGCACTCTGAACCCTGAGCAGAAATGGTATACTGTTCTGTACTTAAAAGATGCTTTATTTTGCTTGCCTCTGCATAAAGATAGTCAGTTGCTGTTTGTTTTCGAGTGGGTAGACCCAGGAAACCGGAACGTTTGGTCAACTAACTTGGACTAGACTCGAACAGGTGTTCAAAAACTCCCCCACTCTCTTTGATGCAGCTCTCCACAGAGATCTCAACAACTTCAGAACTATACACCCTGCTTCAACATGTGGATGGCCTGCTACTGGCAGCCAACACTAAGGAAAACTGTGAATCTGGGACTAAGCACTATTATCTGAGCTTGCTAAACTGGCGTGTAGAGCTTCTGCCAAAAAGGCCCAAATCTGCCAGCATGAAGTAATCTTCCTGGGCTATTCACTTAGGGTGGTAAAGGATGGCTCACTGAGCAAAGAAAACAAACTGTTGTGCAGATACCACACAGATCTAACAGCAGACAACTCAGAGAGTTTCTTGGGACTGCTGGCTTTTGCAGGTTATGGATACCTGGGTTTGCATCATTAGCTGCTCCTTTATACCCGTTGCTAAAGGGAGATGCCCATTTTCAATGAACCCTGAGAACCAGAAGCTTTTGATAACACCTAAAGACTCTGACACTGAACCCTCAACTTCACTGAGCTTAGCCTGCAATTTCAGAAAGCCCTACACTAAGTTAAAATGTATATCAACTCACTCACCTTGGTTCAAAGAAATTGCAGGCATTCCTGAAGGATCAAGAACAGAGTTTTCCACTAACCGATTCAAAGAGAAAGGGAAGAACTGAATGGTAACAAAAGCCTGTCGGGTCTGTCAATTGGTTAATGCTTACACTTCCAAGCTTCTTGCAGGAAAGCACCTATGAGGAACCAGACCAGGACAATTCTGGGAATTGGGAAGTTTGACTTTACTGAAATTAAGCCAGCAATGTATGGACTTAAATATCTCCTAGTCTTTGTAGATACATTTTCAGGATGGATTGAAGCATCCCCAACAAAAAAAAAAAGAAAAGAAAAGAAAAAAGAAAGAAAGAAAAGAAAAAAAAAAAAAACCGGCCCAAATGGTGGTCAAAAAGATCCTGAAAGATATTTTTCCAAGATTCTGCCTGCCTAAGGTAATATGGGTCTGATAATGGGCCGGCGTTCATGGCCCAGGTAAGACAGGGGTTAGCCAGAATTCTAGGGGTTTATTGGAAGTTACATTGTGCTTATAGACCCCAGAGCTCAGGACAGGTTAAAAAAATAAAAAGAACCATTAAAGTGACATTAACGAAATTAAGCTTAGAAACTGGCATAAAAGACTTGGACTATGCTCCTGCCTTCTGCACTGTTTCATGCAAAAAAATACTCCCTCTGTTTCTTTGTCTAACCTCACCCCCTATGAAATTCTTATGGTGCCCCTGCTCCAGTAAGGGACCTAACCCCAACTCTAAGACCTAACGATCCCTTCCACACCCCCTTGCTTGACAGACTTAAAGCTCTTGAAAGAACTCAGCGGTACTTGTTGAAACATCTGGCCCCTTCCTACCAACCAGGGTATGATGGGACTCCATATCAATATCAAGTAAGAGACCTCAACTACTAAAGACGACATCAGGTGTCATTCCTGAAACCCGGTGTAAAGGACCATACAGGTGCTACTTATAACACCTACAGTGGTAAAGGTAGACGGAATCAATTCCTGGATCAATGCCTCTCATCTCAAGCCTGCGCCATGTCCCCCACTCTGGCTGGAAAGCTGGAAAAGACTGGTAACCCTTTCAAACTGTGTGTTCTCCATGTGGATAAGGCTATAGACTCTCCCCTTAGCCACCAGTATTCCTACGCATCATCAGCCCGTTCAGCAGCGATGGCT